>NW_004524952.1:108026-109287 GCF_000260255.1 Octodon degus | reverse complement strand
TGCAGGGCATGTGGGATGAGGAAAAAGAAAACAGGGTAGCAACAGCTGAGGGAGTAACCAAGAGCACTTGGGACTCAAGGACACCGTTTTTGTGTCCTTGCTCCCAGATGCCTAGCAGGTTCTTACGTATAGACTAAACATTAATCTTGGACAGATCCAATGGGATCTTGGTTTGTTCACCTAAACTAACCCGAAAGCTGAGACTGGAGCTATATGAAAATGAAGACCGATGGCGGGGCAGCAGCTGTTTTGCTTGCTTTGCTTACATTGTGGTTCTGTGTGTCTTCGTTTGTGGCCGGCGCCCGTGAGTCCCTCCCAAGAGCTATACTTGAAATTTAAAAGGATTAGCATGTTTGAACTTGTCTTCATTGTGTGTAACCTCCTGGCATTTTGTTTTATATATGCCTTTTGGAATTTCTGATAGTGTTTATCCATCCAGATATTGTCATATCTCTTATAAATGGTACTTCATTGCCGAATAGAAGGATCTCTTGTTTTTTAGTGCTTCTCTTCTTTAACTAAAATATGTAAGAAACCCTCCCATAGGCATATTTGAATACAAATGATGAACAAAATCATAATGAATGGTGATGTGATATTGCCCTGGACATGTAGTGATAAACTGCTTTTGAAAGAGAAAGTTTCAAGTCTGAGGAATCTTGATCTGGGTCGTGGTGATATTTGGAAATTCCACACATTAATTACTGATCTAACCTCAGATGAAGAAATGTCATACATGATGCTGTTTATAGGAAGCATTTCAATGACCACTTCCAGAAGGCTGCAATAAATGGTACGGGCACTTGGTGGTCTACCCATCAGTGTGCAACGGACAGAGCTGGGGGGGGTCCTGCAAGGTTCAGCTGAACACTGCTTCCGAAGACAGGAGGCCAAGAGCAGAGGGAAAGGCTCTGCCTTCCTCTCCAGGTCTAACCAGATTCAAGTCTCGTTCTCTTGATGCTTATTCACAGTTCTATTTGACTGGATCAGGTGTCCTTGGAGCATCAGTGCCTAAGTAATGACTGCATGTTAAATAGTTGTGGTCATCATGTATTTCTTAAAATACTGCCTGTTTCTTGATATGTTATTTTTTGTTAATTCCAATTTATACATATTCTCTATATAGTTAAGAAGGCTTGAAACATTTTGTTTATCAGCCGTGTTGGCTGGTAGGACTAGGAGTCTCAGACCCTGAGATGTTGCAATTAGGTTATGCTTTTTAAGGAAACTGTGTTTTTGAAACCTTTAAAAGCTTCTCTCA
>NW_004524952.1:95449-96583 GCF_000260255.1 Octodon degus | reverse complement strand
AAAGTAAGCATTTCCCTGGCCACTTCCGAATGGCTCCAATAAAGGCCATGGACACTCAGCGGTCCCCACATCAGTGTGCAGTGGGCAGAGCTGGGGGGGTCCTGCAAGGTTCAGGTGAACACTGCTTCTTAGGAGAGGAGACCAAGAGCAGAGGGAAAGGTTCTACTTTCCTCTCCAGATCTGACCAGAATAACGTCTCCTTCCCTTGATGCTTATTCACAATTTTATTTTACTGCAGCAGGTATCCGTGGAGAATGTAAAGCAAAGTAGTGACTCCATGTGAATAGTTGTAGTCATCATGTATTTTGAAAATGTTGAGGGCTTCGTGATGCCATGTTTTTAGTTAATACCAATTCATACAGATTCTCTACACCGCTAAGAAGGCTTTAAATATCTTCCTCTTTAGCAATGTTGGAAGGTAAGGGCAGGATACTCAGACCCTGAGATATTGGAATTAGGTTATTCTTCTTAAGGAAACTGATTCTGTCACCATTAGGAGCTTCTCCCTCCCAAAAGGATCAAAAGACCTTGGAAGCCAGCCCTGCCTATCACGGTGTCAATTAAGTGGTTGGACCCAGGTGTGTCATGTGATGTTGTGTTGCGCTGCAGTGCCAGTTCTTCTAGAAGGCCACAGTGTGTGTGTCACTTCCTGCATCAGGAGTTCTTAGGGCAGGGAACTCACACACTTCAGGCTCCTCATGCCCATAACCCTGAGACTGCTCTTTAGAGCACCACTGTGTCTCCTGTTAAGCAACGAGTTGCCCAGTAGCCTGGCAGCTGTTGCACCCCCATGCATGCTCCCCCAACACATTAGAGCTGAGCGCACTTGCCGGGAGTGGCCAGTCGGGGGTACTATATCCTATGTAGATTTCCACCTGGGCATCAACATTAATGGAGCAGTGAAGACACAGGTGGTCCACTAGAAAGAGGAATTTGCAGCTGGAATCATGGAAGTCTGTCTAGAACTGCTTTGATTTCTGGAGGGTTTTCTGTGCGCCTGACTATATTCTTCCAGCATCCATATTGTCCTGGGTTGAAAATGAAGAGAAGGTGTCTGTATAATTAAGTTAGTCAAACAGATGTCACTTGGCTGCTGGGGCATCCAGGGATGCTGTTTAAAGTCTCCCTTTCCTT
>NW_004524952.1:85566-94519 GCF_000260255.1 Octodon degus | reverse complement strand
TAATCTCTGCTCTGGCCTAGAAAAGCTTGCGGCTAAGATTGGTTTGAAAACAAGAAGCCAACCCTTTCCTCATGGCCTGTCCTAATAGATCAGGACGTGTTTAAGCCTTCTGTCAGGGCCACAAAACTTGTCTGCTCATGGCCCATAGGTGTCCTCCTGCTTGTGATTCTGTGGGCAGAATACCAAGCCATTATCCCAGCAGGAGCAGTGCCAGGCCTTGTTCCATAGAACTCATCTTTAGTGTCAGCCACTAACAGCGGAATTATAGAGTCTGCTGACATCTCTCTGAGGATTGGATGTATGAGCGTGCTGGAGCTTCCTGAAATGGTGGCAGGGGACCCCACAACCCGTGGCAACTTCACCCAGCATGAGATTGTCATTGCACCCCAAGGAGGCGTAGGTCTCACTCCCCAGGTGAGCCTGACTTGCAAGTTCTATCACTTTCCCGTATAATTGCTGTGCAAGACCTTCTCTTCCACAGTTTTGCTCTCAAATCTTTGGGAGAACCACATAAACAGAGGAGAGCAAGCATGAGTGCTGAGGGTCCACAGGAAGTGTACTGACAGCCCTAACTGTTGAATCTCTTTGGGCAGCTGTTGAATCCCTTTCCAGACCAACACCATGCACAACCAACTGTACATCTGGTTTCACACTGAGCCTTGGTCCTCCCCAGCCTGAGCTCTCTAGTGAGGCACATAGCCAGGTGTTAGCCACTTGGGCCTTGTGTTTAATCAGCATGAGCAAGAGGTGAACGTTCAAGTCCTGGGTGCATGTGGAGAGCACAGCCCAGGCATACAGAGAGCATGCAGCGCTGTGCAGGGCCTCTGTGGCTTCCATGGCTTCCAGCCCAGGTGCAGCCCTTAGTTTCTTTTCATGTGAACATTTTCCTCCCTGGGGAAAGATTTCAACTTCCAATAAATCATGGGCGATGGATGTAATAGCGAGGTGCCAATGGAGGGGCTGGTAGGGTGAGAAAAGTGACAAAGTCCCCAAAGGTGGAGACTGTGACTGTGGTCAGGGAGTCCGGTCAGTTCACTGGCACTCAGGGAAGTTAGGCTTCCTTCCTTCATTGTGACTAGAAGGAAAGAGTTTCCCCTCTTTTTGTCCATCATGTTTTTCAGGAATGTCTTTCAGGAACTGCACACAGGCCATCTCCAATCTGAGAGAAGCACGTGTTAAAGCAATGCAGGACCATGCACACTCCTAACACCTTAGCGGTCACTGCTCCCAGAAATTGTGATCAGGAACATTCCCCGGGGTGCTGCCTGGAAAAAATGACAATTCTGCTTTGAGCTGAATCCGGCAAGTGCTTCAAAGGGCAGGTAGCACTCATGCCAGGAGGGTGACTTTGAACTCTTCCACAGCATGTAATGTGGGAGATTAAACAGGTGGATATAGAGGCAGAAATGGGCATTTCCATTGGGCATGTGTAGTTTCTAGGTGACATCTCAGACCTGATGAACTGGGTTCAGAATATGAGGAAAGAAGGTGAGTCAGGTGTGTCTGTTTTGTCTGCCCCGGTCCCTATTTTCCCATAGGTGCACGCTGTGCTGAGGACCTCCTGTAGGCAGCAAGGCCCTGTTGTGCCCAGAGATGTGGATTTTGCCTCGATCTCTCCCAAGACTTCATGAGCTTATAGGCAGGACCTCACAGGCCGATTTGCTAATAGTGGCATCATCGGTGACTTTGTGTCAGCAGAAGGGCCTGAGGGAAGAGTTGGGCCACTGAGGCACAGCCTCAGAAGTGCAAGGCTCCCTTCCAGCATCCTCCCTGCACTCTCCTTCCCTATCGTCGTGACATGAGTGCCTGCTGCTCCACTCTGCCCCTCTGCTCTGCCTTTGTCCTTGGATCTAGGGACCATGGAGTGTAAACATGGACCAAGGTGCACGCCGTCCCTTGAGTGGCTGGGTCAAACATTGTCTGTGGCAGAAAAAGTGAGATAGGTCAGCCTGGAGCACAATGCACAGTTCTGGGGAAACCTGAGGAATTTTCCCTGGAAACTTCAGATTCTGTGCTGGACTTCAGTTCCCATAGATTGAGTTTTCAGGGCAAGAAACAAGACCCCAGTTCCACCTGAGAAACTGAAACAGAAAAGTGTCTCAAGATTCCAAGCATAATGTCTGTTGCCACCCATCCTTGGGGTGGGTCTTCCCATTTTATTCCTACGTCTGCATGTACATCGTCAAAAGCCACTACCGCTTTTCCCTACAGCTTGCTCCACTGATCCTCTTAATCTCTGAAAATTTTTACCACCTAAGTTTCCCCTCTGTGGCCTGCTTGTAGTAGCTGCATGAACTTCAAAAATTTGTATTACTTCATCGCTCTTGTGTTGGGACTATTTATGTGAGAGGGCTCTTTAGAGCACCTTAGTGACTTCATGGTGATCACAGTTCTGGAACACAGTACTCAGATTGTCACTAGCTGTGTCAATCACAGAAGCCACACATGCTTGGGGAAAAGAGTCTCAGGTCATGCCGAACTTGGAAAATCAGTTTTCACTGAAGTTTGATGTCGCTTTTAGTGCCTGTCATGGCCTGAACCAGGATGTACCCATAATGGCTGCTAGCCTCATCGTTAGGACTTTGCAGAGCTGGTAGGATCTAGGCTGTATGAATATGCATTGAGTTTTGCATATTTGGAAAAAGTGTGACTGCTTACTACATTCCTCCAATGTTTCAGAGTAGCTGCAGGTATGGACAATGAGAGGACCCTCGTGTGTGGGTGGCACCAACATGTAGGATGGTGCCCTAGATGGGACATGAAGGAAAGAGGGAAGGCAGGCATGCTGCCTCCTGCTTACCCTCCAGGCAGGCTTTCCCCTCTGTCATTTGGCTCTGCAATGTACATCATGAACTGAATTCTGTAATGTCAGCTATAATTAAGGTTTCCTGCTGAGACTTGGGTGTCAGTGGTCTACCTGTCTTAGTTACTTTTTGCACACGCTCAGTAGGCATCTCTGTAGGGTTTTTGGTAGTGAGGGTCAGCAATACCTAGAAAAGCTGGAGAGAGGCAGAGGACAGGGCCTGATAATTTCATCCCTGAGGGATGATGTGTAGAGTGATTGTCCTACTCGCTGATCATCTGCTCACACTCAAGTGCACAGATTTTCATTCAAAGACTTGGTATGGAAGACCCTATTTTTATCACCGCATTGTGTTTCAGGGTATAAAGGTTCATAGATTGTGTTGAATGATTCCATTCAGGCTTCCCTGAGGCTGCTCCCTTCCTTTGCATTCTATGCATGAACACTTCAGTAAGGTGGCTCTGAGATCACAAATCATGAAGAGCCTTTTTCTCAAAGCCAGGGTGTAATGGACTCTTGATTCTATAGAAGAATTGTGATGGAATTCAGTGAGTTTCCATCTGAAGCTATGTGGCTGAAGTATGTTGGGGCTCAGTGTTCCATAATCCTGTAGCCCCAACTTCCAAGGACACCATACAGCACTGAAGCTCAGAGATGATGTGAGGATGATGTATAGCTGGTGACAAAGAGAATGAGCATATGCTGGGGAAAACATCGGAGAAATTGCAGTTTTCTGGAGATAGGGGATATTTCATTGTAGCACACTTTTAAAATTGAATGTTGTGATCCCTAGATCATATAATACCCACATTCACTTACAACAACTAGAGATGCTCCCTTTTATTGTGTAGCAAGTTAGCTCCATATTGGGCAGACAGAGAATTTCAACTAAAGCTAAAAGACCCTTTAGCTGTTTTAAACTTAAGTTTAGCGCCATGCTTCGGCGGGGTGTAGTCTGGGTCACTTGTTGGTTTAACAGAGCACGGCTGCTGTGTCCTAAGGCTGCAGCCATGCTTAGCTTGGTCACGTTGTGGGGTGGATAAGGGAAGACTGTCCTCTTTGGAGTGGGTCTCATGTCTGCAAATGATAAATGGGTTTAGATGATCTGGGTCCCATTGGCTGGTCTATTGTTCTTTTCTTCTTGTTTGATAGCAGTGGGGGTAGACAATATTACACTATGTAATAGCGGCTCCACTATAGATGAGTTCCTTTGCTTATCCAAGCAAAACCCAATTGGGTATAAGTGCTTGTGTCCTTTCAGTTTGTGGTCAGTGTTTGTACCCAGTCAGAGAAATCTTCCATGGCTATAGCAAATGCTTGCATCTTTCTTCATGAGACAAATTTCCCCATTTGTCAGAGAAGACCTGTACTTTTCGCTATGGTTATAGGTGGCCATGAAAACATGATGTCCCGTGCAGTGTGTTAATTATTGAAACTGTCCTAGCGATTTGATTTGAAACTGTCTCATTGCTCTTTGTTTATCAATAAAATTATGAAAAAAAAACAAAAACAAAACAAAACAAAATGATGTCCCAAAAGGGAATGCCCAGTTTCTTTGCTAGGGGAACACTAGAAACAGAGGAGGGTCCCAGGCAAATTTGATTCCAAGTAAGGGGATTGTTTGACATTAATTTATTTTTAAAAATTTTTTTAGATTAAAAATAGAGACTTACCTTATTCATTGAAAATATTTAACATTACATTCACTTGAAAATAATGGAACAGTTAGTTGCAAAATAAAATATTTTCTAGAGAAATTCTTCCCATTGTAGAAAGCATTGAATTTTTTTTTCTTTTTGTTATTTGCTATATGTTTTATTTGAATATTAGTCACCCAGTTCCCATCCTCTAGGAAGAAATGAGAGAAAAAAGAAACCATTAAATATTAAGAATTTTGAAAAAAGGTAAAAATGTGAACCACTACAAATTTAGTCACCAAAAGCCCAGTAAACACATTTTCTTTTTTTTTTCTATATATATTTTTTAAATTTGTTGTTGTTTTTACTTTTTAACAGAGGCAAAGCCTGCATGGTCTGTTCGGTGGCCTTTTCCTCAGCTCTGTGCCAGGTATGGCTGTGTACTTTGCACAGTATTTCCACACCCAGGTGGCCAAGGAAAATCTCAGGTTTGCGCGCCAGGGTAATGTTTGTCTCCTGGGTCCAGGGCTATCCAAATCTTGGAATGATGTCTCTTAGCAGTGCTTCTGTGACTCTTGCACATTTTCTGCTCTTGTGGGGTAGGCTTCTTCCTTGTCCTGTCACACAGGCGTCACTAAGGACTGATAATTTCGTACTAGAGGGATTTAAGAAGAATCTGCATCCATCTGTTCACACAGGGAGGCTGGCATCTGTTGATTACCTAGAGGCCAAATGAACCTTTGACTGGGGGTTGTGGGCACCCTTCAGGCATTGTCCACAAATGCCCGGAGTGCAGGCTGTGAGCTCTGGAACCAAGAGACAATGTCCCAGTGGCCTCTCTAATGCTGACTTTCTGATGCGAGTGCTAGTGGCAGTATTTCAGTGCTGATTAGCCTCATGTCAGAACTCTGCCACCATCCTCCCTTGCTGTGTGTCCACATTCTGGAGCAAACTACACAGTTTCTTTTGATGTGATTTGGGGTATCTGGGAGAGGGTGCCCTGGCACGAGGGCACTAGCTGGTGGCTGCCGCCTTTTGGATCAATCATAGTGGCTCACTGGCCTCTGTCTGCCTTCTGGTTTACTCAAGGTTCTATGTTCCAGTGCTCTGGTGTCCCATACTATAAGTGACAGCAGTTTCCCTTAGGGCGCAGAGAGCATGTCCAAGTTTTGAAATGTGGCATTCATACTTTATGCCCTTGCCCCAGCACACGCAGGATCTCTCTCTCTGTCTGCCTGTCTGTCTTTCTCTCTCATTGTCTATCTGTCTCTCTGTCTGTCTGTCTCTGTCTGTCTGTCTGTCTGTCTGTCTCTGTCTGTCTGTCTGTCTGTCTCTGTCTGTCTGTCTGTCTGTCTCTCTCTTTCACTCTCTGTATTTATACAGAAAATGGACATTTGGAGTATATACGGATGATACCCTTGTATCATGTTTCATCAAAAGATTCCATGTGATGGCTGTTGGCTCTGTCTTCCAGCCTGTGGTTCTGTGAAACAGAGATCGGACCTCTGCCACAGAGTCCAGAGTCACCATCGCATACCCTGCTTGTCAGAATCCCTCTAGCAGATAGTCACTTTCATCTGTATTTAACATCATCTTCCGCAGGAGGCTGTTCAGTGAGATTTCCCAGTCATGCACTGTCTCCATAGAGTCCTGTAGGGGTCCTCCTGCTTTAGCCTGGAGAAGTCACCTAGCTGAGCTGTTTCATGTCTCTAGATTTAGGATGAGATTTTGTTATAAAAGACCCTAATGTGGGCCCATACTAGTATTTTACAAAGAGCAGTGCCTTTTCTTCTCCATTAGGCTTATAGGGGATTGTGGATCTCCCCTGAGCACGAGGGTCCCGAGTTAGCTTGTCAGCATCTTGCATTAGCAGGCAGTGGAAGCAAGTGTGCTGAAGCATGCAGGATATCTTGGGTTCGGAGTCTAACTGGGTTGACACGTTCACCTCCAGCAGGTATCGAGATCTTATGACTTGTGGTAAGACACCTGTGTCCATTTTATTTCTGTTCCTGGACATACAGGAAGAAAGGCTTGGTTATATCTGGAAGTCCTAAGGCAGAAGCCTGAGGTGCAGTGTCTTTGATTTGTTAGGATGGTATCTTCTTGTGTGTTACTGGAGGAGGGTCTCTTGCCCACCCCACTGGTGGCTTCATTTAGAGGCCAAACAACTGAGACAAATTAGCGATCAAAGAGCAGCAGAATCCTGCTGATCCTACAACCTCTTAGCTGGCCCCAATGATTGGCAGGCGTAGAGCAGAAGCAGCCTGTTTGTCTTCCAGGGCAGTTACAGATTCATGTTTCCTATGAAACCCAATATTTTCCTGGTCGACAGGTTTGTTCTTCTCTCTTACACACCTCAGTGGAAGCTTTCCAATATAGATAAATGGGGACATCAATGCCTTGATAGCAGTCCTTGCAAATCCGACTTATTGTGAGGAAGACTTCTACATACTGGAATATGGCAGACGTGTCTCAGGGGAGTGATGAAGGCTTTGAGGTCCTAAGGCAGCATAAACACCTGCATGTGAAGGGATTCCTTACATCCCCGGGGATGCCTAGTCCTCTGAGCTGCTCTTTATGCTTGCAACAGGGTCTTCCCATTGAAGTGCAAGAATTGGCTGCCTGACAGGTGCGAGGCAGAGATGGGAAGAAAGCCTCTGTGAAGTGCAGGCCAGCAGCCCAGGCAGCACTTGCTGGAATAAGTGCATCAGTGTGCAGGGATTTGGTACCATGTCATGGCTAGTCTCAGTGGTGTGCTCTAGTCATGATGGTCCTACACCTTTCATACTCATTAATCCCTGTTTGCCAGAGCAGGAAGTGAGGGGTGCTCCATGATGCCTGATATCTCGCTAGAATGTGATGCTCTCAAAACCATTTTGCACATCTTTCAATGCCTTGTATGACCCTGCGGGGGATGCAGTATTTCTGAACAGGAACAGGTATAACCTAGGCTTCACTTCCACTCTCAGGGCTACTTGATTAGCAGCCTGCCCAGGAGGTTATCATGGTCCCACACCCTGGTTACCTTATGTGTCAGGATATGGGACTTGTTTGTTCCTAGCTTTTGTGAATTCTCTCGTTAAATTTTCCACTCTTCTGCTTGTGACATTTTAAAGTTTCCCCTTATAGCTCTTGTTGAGGCAGGCTTAAGGCACATTTCTTTGTGTCCTAAGGGTATTTGGGCTTGTAGTTTTTCAATCAGGCCTCTTCCTGTTAGGGAACTGGTCAACTTAGAAAACACAGAGAATGAGCTGGCCCTCTGGACCTCTGTGACATATCTTTATGGACAGTCTCTAACATAAACATGGGCATAGTCTGTTTCAAGTGGATTTCTCCATGTGTGGTTTGCCAAAGTTACTCCATAGGGTCCTTCCTAGGCTCTTTTAAAGGTTTTTGAATATGCATTTATTGGGCTAATTTTAGAGGTTTGTCTGTCCAAGGCCAGCCTATAAAAACACACATCACTTCAGTGTACTTTTGCTTCAGGCCTATTTGATCATCCCCTTGGAGAGGAAGAAATAACCACCTGAGACCCATTGAACTAACATACAATATTTTTTGTCTTTTTAAGGTATGGTTTCCCTATGCATCTCGGGGTGGAAGTAAATTCACTCTGTAGCTGAGGTTAGCATTGAACTAAAAGATCTTCTGCCTCAACATCGTGAAAATTACGATGACTGGTATGTGCCATCACACCAGGCATATATGTATATACATAAATATAATAGATAAGACACTAGAAAGGTGGTCTGCAGAGGACTGGGAGATTGCTGAGTAGAATAATTGCCTGCCTGGCAAGCTCAGGATCCTGAACTCAGTCTCCGTGTTCTGAATTGAATGCCTGGTACCACAAAAAAAGAGAAAAAAAAGGGGGTTCTGGGAAGATGGCAGAGGCAACTGGGTTCCCGTTGCCAAGCTAGATCCCCATGGTCTCATGCTCTTCTGCTGGGGTTGCCTGTCCCTTGCTATAGGGGGATGGGACAGGAGCCTGGATTCTCTGTCTACCCAAGTTGCGCAGTGTCTCAGGTGATTCCCTGATAATTGCTGGTCCAGCTCTCCTGAGATGGAGATATATATATTGTTTATTCTCTTTTGTTTTGTTTTTTGTGGTACCGGATAGTAAACTCAGGTCTCTGCGCTTGCCAGGCAAGCGCTTATTCTACTGAACTATCTCGCCGGGGTCCTTCCTATATATTTTTAATAATGGACTTCCACATGAATTGCCTTGCTGTTCATCTGCTTTCCAGTTTTGTCATTATCTCTCTAAGTTGTACCATGCATCATGTGACACAGTAAATGGATTATAATAGCAAAAAGAGAATAAAGTAGAAGAATTACCTGCAGGCAGAGTTGTTACTTAGAGACACCCAGAGTGGACCATTTAGATGTCTATCATTTCCAACCATCCAATCACTGCATAGAAGGGTGGGGCCATAGGCTGTCTGTCAAAGAAGCAAAGCTAGGTGTCCAGTGCAGTTACACTGTCAGTGGAGCAGCTGGGCTTCCGTAGCTC
>NW_004524952.1:83769-85266 GCF_000260255.1 Octodon degus | reverse complement strand
GGTGTCTGGTGAGGATGGCGCAGTGGTCTTGGGAGCTTGGTGACCTCTCAGGGGACCTCCTCAGTTTAATTTCACTTGATTGTGACCCTTAATTAGTGCTCTGCATCGTGCTTGTGAGCGTCATGGCTGCAGAGAGAGAGTTCATGGTCCTAGCAGCTGGGATATAGAAAGGTGGTTCAGGGCTTGCAGCTTTCTGCCCAGGAAGGTCCTCAGCTCTGTTGGCCTCAGAGTTGTACTGTAGGAGGCAGCATGCTGAGGCGTTCTGGTCATTTTGTCTGTTTGAAGCCTGGTGTTAGATTCCCCTCGTTGATAATGTTTAGGGCTTGTGGTGTTTTGACTTGCCAAATCAGGAAAGAGTTGGTGAGGTTGGAGGAGCAGGGGTCAGCCCAGGACTAAGTGGTCTTTGAGTAGCAGAGAGCATCCCTTGGTTGTGTTTCTTGGAGAGGCCTGAGTAGATAGTGCTGGGTTGTATTTGCTTATAATTGGGTCTTGGGGGTTTGCTTGAGATTTCTCATTAGAGGCCTTCAGTGTGTTATCTGTAGCCACAACAGATGCAGAGTAACGTGTTCAGGGATCCATGCTGGGATTCTGTCAGGTTATAGCTGTGAGTGCCTTTTGGAAACAGGTTTCCTTTTCCTAGACTAAGAGGATGCGGTCATTAATACAAACTTTCCATTTTTGAGGTGTCTTCCTATGTTCCCTGAAGCTAGAAATGATTCTTTAAAGTAATTTCAATGTAAAACTAAGGAAATTCATGTCTGTCTTGTGCCTTACTGACTGAGAATTGCTTGGAATTTGTCATTGAACGTAGGGTGCACTCTTATGGATTGGACTTATATATTTATTTTTTTTTCAGACCCGGGCATTAAATTCAGACCCTTGCACTTGCTATGTAAGCGCTTATTCCACTGAGCCATCTCCCTGGCCCCTATATTTATATGTTTTATTTTTGTTTTTATTTTTTGAATTTCAGGGAGATGTCTACAGGGTGTTCAGGGTCTCACTACTAGATTGGACTTTGTAGTGATTCTCCTGTTTACAGCCTCCCAAGTGCTGGGATTACAGGTGCCTGCCTCCATGCACAGTCTCAGTTGTCATCTAAGCGTGCCCTGGGGGTGGCACCAGCACAGGAATTGCATCCAGGACCCTTAGCCTGCTTCCAAGTACTTCAAATCTGCTTAGCTATTTGGCCAGCACTTGTACTTATATATTTTATATCATTGAACTTTACCACATGTAGTTCATGAATGTTTGATGTTCTGTGATGTTATATGCTATTTAACAGTGGCTACTTCTTCGTTTCAGATCTGAAAGGGAATCAAGTTCCCAGGGATCTTTTTTTTCCATAATTTTATTGAGAAACAAATAGCAATGAGACAGTTTCAAACCAAATTGGTAGGACATTAACACATTGCATACATTCTTCCTAGTGGTTAATTGCTGTACAAGATGCAGACATGATATCCTATTTACAAACACTATTAGAAGAAATCCCTC
>NW_004524952.1:82398-83669 GCF_000260255.1 Octodon degus | reverse complement strand
ATCTTTCACTTTGTTACACAACTAGGTATGAGGAAGGTGTTCCGCACTGGCCTGTCCAAATGAGCTCCAGAAATACAAGGATTCTAGAAGTGCTGCACAGGTATTTCTACTATAAGCCACAAATGAGGGTAAATAGAATCAGCTCTATCTGTGTCTTAGGGACGTTTGGAACCCTGGACCTCGTGGAGGTGGTGCTGCCTGCACCCTGCAGGGTGGGCATCTTGGCTGGAGCATTTGTGACATAGCTCCCCTATGCCACGGCACACAGGCCAGGAGCCCACCAGTCATCATCCCTCAAGGCACTGGGCCCCTTCTCTCCTCTAGACATGATTCAGTCTCCCACATAGCGCATCTCAGTGTCCCACAGCTATTGTGTCTCTGACATTTTTAACTCCATTCTCTATCTGCCGGGGTGGGATCATGGCTTGCACTTTAGGGGTCATGAGAATCTTGTGCCATCATCATTGAGACGTGTGTAGCATACAGCAGGGGTTCCAGGCTCCTGTGTCTCAGGTCCTGAATGCCAGAAAGTGGAGAGTGTGCTGTTGTGGTGGGTGGAGCTCCTTGGCTTCCCACAGCATCTCTGCCCTGGTGGGGCTGCTTGTGCACGACCACAAGAAGTTTTCCTATCTATTCTGGCTTTGGGAAGGAAGTAAGTTTCCTCACTGGTTACCTGGACATCTCCAGCGAAGCCACCATGCAAATCCTGCTATGATATGGCAATGTTGTTAAGAGAGGTTTAAGTCAAATTTCGTTTTACCCATAGGAAACCTGGGTCAGAATTTTTGTGGAAGGCCCCTTTCCAGTGGGGGAACTAGCCTTTTGAAAGATGCAGGAAATCGTGGTGAACCTCCAGTCCCCTTGAACGACACAATTCTATGACGAGGACCCCAAAATGAGAGGAGGGCTCATGTATTTCACACAGAACTCTCCAACACTGATTGTAGAACTCTTCTCTATAGTGCCCTCTCTAGACTCCTTTAAAGGTTTTTTCAATATGCTTTTTGTTGGGGTCTTTTAGAGGCTCCTCTTAGCATGTCTAGCCTCCCCTGTGGAGGCAGAAATCACTCTAAATGTATTTTGACCAGGCCCATTTGATTATTCACTGAATTGAGTCTTTGAGCAAGTAACCGGATTACCCACTAGTAAAATGTATGTGTGTGTGTGTGTGTGTGTGTGTGTGTGTGTGTGTGTGTAGGTCAGCAATTCACTGTGCTCTTCATTCTGGCTGTGACCTTACTTGGAGCCAAGCCTGTCCTCAAACTCACAGA
>NW_004524952.1:74278-82132 GCF_000260255.1 Octodon degus | reverse complement strand
CTGTGTGGATTATAAAATGACCCTGGTGTTTTTCTTTTTCTATGACTGTTACAATTTAAAGATTTGTTCTAATAGTGTTTGTAAATAAGATATCATGTTTGCATCTTGTAAAGGAAATAACCATTAGGAGGAGAGTATGCAATGTGTTAATTATTGGAACTGTCCTACCAATTTGATTTGAAACTGTCTCATTGCTATTTGTTTCTCAATAAAATTATGGAAAAAAATAAAATAAAATAATAAAGTTGCCTGGCTGCCAGGAGACCTCTACCTAGCCACTCTCAGTGTTCTTAAGTTATATCACGGGAGAGCAGAGGACTGAGGGAGCTCACCCTGTAATCAAAATACAGGTGTTTACAGCATGTAAAATTCTTTAGCAAAACAATTAAATTCATTTCTAATTAGTAACCACGATTACTTTTACCAGTTGCTTCATCTGGGAAACCTGACATTTTGTTTTTTGTCCAAGTAAACTTCGCTCAAAGGAAATATGGATTTGGGCCCCTTCATGTTTGTGGATCTGACCTATGAAGAGCAGTTCATGTACATGTTGTAATAAGATTAAATTATTGCCCTGATGAGGAAGGCACTGAGGCCCTTAGCAAGTGCCTCCAGAAAATGATAGGGGAGTGCTTTAATCCCTGGGACAGAGTACCCAGGTGACCCTTTGCTTCATGCTTACACCAGGGTCCTCACTTTGAAGTGCAATGATGACTGACAGGTACATGGCAGACGCAGAAAGAACGCATCCACCACATGTAAGCAGGTTGTCCCCGCAGCACTGCTGGTAACAGTGCCCTCAGTGTGGAGGGATTTCTTAGTATCAGGAGTGTGCATTATAGCTCCAAAGTCTTGCACAAGTCTATGGTCATTAATCCCTGGCTTGTGCACCAGGAAGAGAGGAATGTCTCGATGTCTGACATCTAGCTAAGTGTTATGTTGAAAAAGGCCTTTTAAACATCCTCCTGTGCTGTCTATACGTTCTTGTAGAGGAAATGCTAGTGGATAGAAACTGGTTTCACCTCAGCTTTGGTTCCATGCTCAGGGATACTTGATGTACAGCCTACCCTGTGGGCTATCATCGGCTTACACCCAGAATCCTATGTGCGAAACTAGATAGATGATGTAGTCCTGGCTTTTTTTGACTTGTCTGAGAAGATTTTGTACTGTTTGGCTTGTGGGGCAGTATGGGTTAACTTCATTGGTCACAGTCAAATCAGGCTTGAAGTGAAGTTTCCTTTGGTGCAAAGCTAATGTGGACCTACATATTCTGGAGTGGAATCCTTCCCATCAGGGGAACTGGGCAGTGTTAAGCATGCCTGAATTCACTCTGGCACTCGCAGACCAGGGCTACATGGCTTTAGAGACTTCTCTCCCCATCTTTAGCCAATAGAAGCGCAAATCACTCAAACACTTTTGCTTCAGGCACCCTTCATCGTCCCCTAGGAGGGAGTTCTTTTAAGATGGACCACCAGAGCCCCACCAAATAATCCAAATTTTTATGATAAAACATTTGCACAATGTTTTTCTGAAGAGTCAGGGAGATGGCTCAGTAGAGTAAATGCTTCCCTGGCAAGCGCAAGGACTTGAGTTCAATCCCTGGCTCTGCCAAAAAGAAAAGAAAAAAATCTAAAAGAAGAAAATATATATATGTTTTAAATTACAGAAAAATATTTTTCTACCATTCAAAAGCCTTCATATTTTGTCATCATCTCTCTTCAGTTTAGCAGCATAAATCTGCTGCCATTAGCGCACTCTACAAATGGACTGCTCTTCCACCCTGTGGGTCATGATTCCACCTGAGTCTACAGGGTGGATTTCAAAGAAATAGCTGTAGCTCAGTTCCACAAGTGACGCCTAGCCACCAGTAACTGTCACGGTCATTATGCATGTCCACAACACACTAGAACTTTGTGCGATATCCTATCCTCAAACTGTTAGAAGTGCTGGTCATTTACTTGCCATTCCAGTATTTATCTTATGTTTTACTCTTAGTACTTCTTTGCTATCATGAAAACTTTTTCTTAGTTCGATTGTTTTGAAATGTTTAATTTTTGTTTAATTAGTATTTAATTTTCTGAATATCACTTAATCTTAATTTTTGTTTTAAGATTTATACTACATCTTTGACTTACAATTTATTTATTTGTTTGTTTGTTTGTTTATTTTTTCAAAACCGTGGATTGAACTCAGATCCTTGTGCTTGCCAGGCAAGCACTTATTCTACTGAGCCATGTCCCCAGCCCTTTACAATTTATTTAAAATACATTGTATGATATCTTCTAGTATTAGGAACTTTAAAAAGTAAACAATAAAAAAATAAAATAAATCTGCTGCATACCAAATCCTCTTCTTTCAGAATTGTAACTTTCATGCTGACAGCCTTTTTAATATTTTTGCCCTCCTATTTAGGGCGAATTTTCTGAAAGAGACTTGGCAGCATCCCCTTTACTTTCAGAATGTCCCCTTTTGATTTTTTTCCCAGCTTGTTACATGTTTAAGTTGCCCGGATGCACAGGATCCTCTGTGTAGCCTTGAATCAGCATTCTATGTACAGTCAAGGAGCAGCAGAGGAGACAAGGAGATAACCCCACAATTGTGATGTGAGGATGGGCTCTCCAAGAGAAATACTTTAAGTGAAACAACGACACATCAGTTACAGTTGAGAACAAAGTACGTTTTCCACTTAGCTGAAACTTCTAACCAGATTTAATTTTCCTTTTACAAGGCAGCTTCCCTCAAAACAAAGGGGATTTGGACTCCCATATTAGTTTTCCCCCACCATTGGGGAAATGGAAGTTACTGAACATCTTTTCATTAAAATAAACTTTTTTCTTATCTGAGAAGCCAGATATGTACTTGGATCGCACACACTTGTATAAGACTAAGCGTTATGGCAGCGAATTAGTTTGGCACTATTTTGGTTCACTTTCCCCCCCTGGAAAACTTGCCCCCAAGAGCCCATGACACAAGGTACTTTTTGTACAGCAGCCTACAAGGCAGGTAGGACATATTTAAGTCATGGGTCGAGAGGTGATGATAGCAAGGGAACCAAGGGGAAGGCAGGAGATGGACTTAGTGCCAATATTTCTGTCAAGGGCCTCTTCCGATGCCCAGGAACTTCATCCAAGTTTCAGGCCCTAAAGTTTCCAGCACGTCTCAATAGCCCCATGTAGTAGTGAGGAATCACGTAGCATATCTTCTTGGAAAACATTTAAGATCCAATTCAAGGCAGAAAGCCCTGAGTTAGGTATTGCTTCCTTGCACCGTCTCATTACACATAGCATAATTGGATGGAAGAAACAGACCCTCACTGTACAGCAGATCTAGGGGGGCTTTTCCTTAGCCTTCTATGCTTCCAGTATGGTGAGTGATGAGTTTGTCCTGTGTATGAATGAGTGGGCACCACTTTTTGCATTGGAGCAGACTGAGCCATGGTGACAACATCTTCAAGTGAAGAACAAGCAAGAACAACTTGAATATAAAGATGGTGGGGATCGAAGTGATGTGGATTGAATTAGTGTACCGCAGCCCATATACATGCAAATCCTTCTTCATATTTCATGATACAGAAAGCGAGTTGATCAATTTCTACAGAGGAGAAATGGAGAGGAGATGAAGAACCAGAGGAAAAGGAGAAAATTGTGACCAGACCATGGATACCTAGATGAACCGAGTACTAGGATATTAAGTCATGACCTGGCATGGAGAATGCCAGGGGTTAGTTCCTTTTTCATGGGCCTGAATTTGCACCAGAAATCAGTGTGTCCTGCGTCCAGTGTCCCTGGTGATGAGAAGCACATCCACAGCCTTGGTCTTCCTCCTCTTCCTGTGCACAGTGATTCTGTTCTCGGATGTTTCCCTCTAGCGATGATTGAGTAAACCGGGAAAAAATATTAGTCCTCTGAATATGTGTCAGAATTTCACCAGAAAAGGGCTGGTAAAATAAATCAACAGATTAAAGCATGTGCCAGCAGGCTCAGGCGCTGGGGTTCGATCCCCATGCTGTCACTGTCCCCAGGGCACACTCAGAAGGCAATTGAGATTGGTCTTGGTGACAGGAGCCTGTAATCCCAGCTCTTGGGTGGTTCTAAACAGGTGGATCACCATGAGTCGGTTATAGTAGTGAGAACCTAAAAAGCCTGTAGACCCTTCCCTGCAAAATAAATAAACACATAGAATTTCATCTGAAAATACTAACTTTAAATACGTTCTCATAAGCACATTTGATGTTTGGCATGAGCATAAGCCTCTAGAAACCACAGGGACCATGTTTCCTTTACAAATGATAAAAAATATTTGCATGTGTTTATTGGGTACCTATGATGTTCTGATAGAGGTTTGTATTGTGGACCCATCAAAATAAGATTTTTACACTATTCTTCAACTCCCATACTAACTTATTTTGTGCAATAGTGTGGACACGTATTCTCTTAATGGGATTTTGGACTCTTGTGTTCCATTCATTGTTGTATATTCCACCTTGCCCTGTGTCAGTGATGGACCGTGGTGTAGGAAGCTAATGCATCAGGAACAGGGAGTTGGATTATTGCAGCTGTGTAGTCAGCACTGCACAAAATGGCCATGTGTCTGCGTCTAGTGTCTTATCAAAGTTAAAGATGGTATGTCATTGTAACCCGTTTGATACTGCTGTGAGTTTAAAGTTTTGCTTGGAAAAATATGAGGCTCTTTTTCTCTCAAGTACAGTGGACTGCGAAAATTCAGGGTGAGTGGAGAGGCTGGTATGAGCTAAAAGGGTTGAAAACTTCTGCCTTGTGGAACTGATGAGCACCTGACCTTGCTGTCCTACATTTGTCCTGCATGTCTAGGAATATACCGCACCAGGCCTAGCAAGATGCCATCTCATCCTAGCGACTACAGAATTCTCCTGCATCCCATCTCTAATTTTTCTCGAGTCCTCTCTATGTTCTGGGCTGCAAAAGTAATGACAGAGGTCTTTTTGGATGAATACGGAATTGACCTTGTCTGCGTAAACTGTGTAAACTAGATTTCCCAAATCAGAAATATTTCTGACAAGTACCATGGCAGAAGGAAAACCCTCTGTATCTGGCTACTGAGTATCTGATATTTAAAAAAATAGAACAGGGCACAAGGACTACAACGCCGTTGATGTAAGTGGTTGATCCTGAGATATGGATAGAACTGTTTTTTTATTGATTGATTGATTTTTTTTTTTTTTTTTAGTGGAACCGGCGATTGAACTCAGGTGCTTGTGCTTGCCAGGCAAGCACTTATTCTACTGAGCCATCTCCCAGGCCCCAGAGCTGTTTAGTTGAAGCCTCACATAGACTGGATTGTTTACATGCCTATCATTTCCAAGAAGCCAATCACAAGATTGGAGGGTGGGGCCATCGGCACTCTGTCAGGTTCTCCTGGGTGTCCTGTACAGTTCCAATGCCAGTTGAGCAGCTGGGCTTCTGTAGTTCCTGATCTTGAAGGAAGTGGAACATGGCGGCTCCTCCGGTAGTGACCTCCTATGTGTGAGTTTATTTTCATTCTGAAGTGGTGATTTGTGATGTGAGTTTCAAGTTGGCCACAGGGTTCTGCTTGGTGTCGGAGTGTGAGGAAACTTTCTGATCTTTTTCTTGGTACAAACGTCCCTCTTACCGCCCTCTTCGCGGTCACGGTCTGCGCGTCAAATTCCAAAGGAAGACAGCGCAGGTCCTAAAGGCTGAGCAGTTGTCAGCCAAGGATGGCACAGTGGCCTTGGGCCCGGATGTGGGTGCTTGGTGACCAATCATCGGACCTTCTGAGATGAAGTTTACTTGTTTGTGATGCTCGATTGGTGCTCTGTGTTGTGCTTGGGATCATCGTGGCCACCTAGAGAGTTCGTGATCCCAGCAGCTGGGCTGTAAGGAAATGTGTCCGTTGCTTCCAGCTTTCTGTGCAGGAATGTTCCGCTGTTCTCTTGGCTTCAGGGTTGTACTGCAGCAGGCAGAGCGCTGAGGCGTTCAGGTCATTTTGTCTGTTTAAAGCCTGGTGTTAGATCCCCACAATGATGGTGTTTAGAGCTTGTGTTCTTCGGCCTTTAAAAATAAGGGAAGATTTGGTGTAGTTGGCTGAGCAGGCTCATCCCAGGACCAAAGTGGCCTTGGATCTGGAGAGAGCATCCCTTGTGTGCATTTCTTGGACAGAGTCCTGGGTA
Organism: Octodon degus; assembly: GCF_000260255.1. Taxonomy (NCBI): domain Eukaryota; kingdom Metazoa; phylum Chordata; class Mammalia; order Rodentia; family Octodontidae; genus Octodon; species Octodon degus. The sequence goes on along the minus strand of NW_004524952.1, from coordinate 75,966 downwards.
TAATATTGCTGTTTGATTACAATTTGGTCTTCATGGTTTACATAAGACGTGTTATTAGAGACATTTTTGGTGTTATTTTTAGTTTGACCTGTAGCGGAATAACATGCTGAGGAATCCGTGCTGAGATTGTAGGATTATTGCTGTGAGCTCTCTTGGGGAATAGGTTTCCCTTTCCTATAGCAAGAGTATACTGTGATTAGTACAAACTTGATTTAGTGGTTTCTCCGCATGTTTCCTGAAGCTAGTAATATTTTTGATTTCCATGGGAAAATAAGGACATTGGTGTTCCTTTTGCTCATCCCTGAGAACTGGCTTGATACTTGTCATTGACACTATGGTGCACTTTTATGCAACATACTCATACATTTAATATCATTGTAGTCCACCAAGTGTGGTCCAGGAAATCCTTGGTGTTATTAACACTTTATGGCGTCCTTATCTGGGGTTTCTTGGAAAAAAAACTTGTGCCTTTGAGACCTTGAAGGTCAAGAAGTGTCCAGGAATCTCTTTCTTATATTATTGTGCAGTATAATTGTGTGTGGGTTTTTTATGGCATTGTTCTGCTTTGAAATTGAATTTCTTTTGTCCATGTTCCACAAATACTCCTTAAGGAATAGTGATTTCATGCTCCATGATTTGGAATCAGTGTTTTTTTTTTTTTTTTTTCGGAACCAGGGTTTGAACTCAGCCCCTTGCCCTTACCAGACAAGCGATTATTCTCCTGAGCCATCTCCCTGGCTCCTTTCCAATTTTCTAATTGTGCCTTTGAAAGTTTCAGTGCATAGACAATTAGTTAATATTTCAGTGACTTTGCATCCTACTTGTTTCTTTCATCCCAAAGTTTTAAAAATAAATTTTCTCACCTGCTGGTGTTTTACTTATTTGGCAAGCATGTATTTGGCACATTTTCATTATATGTGTAAAATCTTGATGTTTTAGAAGAGTGACTCTTGTTAGCCCCTTTGTGTTGGCCAGCAATTAAAGTATAGAAATTTATTTTACAGGAGAATTCTGTGTTTGTTGCATTAGTATCCTAAAAGGTGGATGTAGCCTCTTTCATTGGTAAATGTTAAGAAAGATTTCATTTCTCATCAGTGTAGTCACAAAACTAGTGATTTAATGGGATTATTTCATATTACTTTGTTCACTGTTATTGGTCTCAAATTGCCAGCCACGTAGCCTTTGAAATTTGTTGACCATGAAATTGTTAACATATTTTATGCATTAAAAGTTTAGCTGTGGAATGATCTTAGTGGCATATGCACCTCTTTGGCAATCCTAAGGTCTTGAGTTTGATTCCTAGTAGAAAAAAAATTTACCTTATGTATTACTCATTCAGTAACTCTACTAAGCAAAGAAAAGTTTTCAGCATTAGTTATGTTAAACTTGGGTTGCCCTGGTGGTATTTATTTTCTGACAGTGAATGCCTGGAAATGGGGGTCAGTTGACCTGTTGAGCATGTTTTAGACTGTTATTCCACAATGAAATTCCATGCTGAAATTCAGGTTATTTAATCATATTCTCTCATAACTGCTTTGCACATCTTTTCTAGTAAACATGTAAAGTGTAATTTTTTTTTGTAAAGTGTAATTTGAAATGAAAGTAGCTCACACAGTTTTCCATTTTCTAGGAAAACCTCAGGTCTCATTTCTCCATTTTATTTTGTGTATTTTCTGGTTCTGTTGCTT
>NW_004524952.1:39051-47718 GCF_000260255.1 Octodon degus | reverse complement strand
AGGCATGGTCCAGTAGCGTGAGAAAAGTGACAAAGTCCCCAAAGCTGGAGACTGTGACTGTGGTCAGGGAGTCTGGTCAGTTCACTGGCACTCAGGGTAGTTAGGCTTCCTTCCTTCATTGCAACTGGGAGGAAAGAGTTCCCCCTCTTTTTGTTGATCATGTTTTTCAGGAATGGCTTTCAGGAACTGCACAGAGGCGATCTCAAAAAGAGAGAAGAGCATGTTAAAGGAATGCATGACCATGCACAGTCCTAGGACCTTAGCAGTCACTGCTCCGAGAAACTCTGATCAGGAATATTCCCCGGGGTGCTGCCTTGAAAAAAATCACAATTCTGCTTTGAGCTGATTCTGGCAAGTGCTTCAAAGGGCAGGTAGTACCCATGCCAGGAGTGTGGCTTTGAACTCTTCCACAACATGTAATGTGGGAGATTAAACAGGTGGATATAGAGGCAGGAATGGGCATTTCCATTGGGCATGTGTAGTTTCTAGGTGACATCTCAGACGTGATGAACTTGGTTCAGAATATGAGGAAAGAAGGTGCGTCAGGTGTGTCTGTTTTGTCTGCCCTGGTCCTGATTTCCCCATAGGTGCTTGCTGTGCTGAGGACCTCCCATAGGCAGCGGGGCCCTGTTGTGCCCACAATGTGTCAGTTGTGGATTTTGCCTCGATCTCTCCCAAGACTTCATGAGCTTATAGGCAGGACTTCACAGGCCGATTTGCTAATAGTGGCATCATCGCTGACTTGGTGTCAGCAGAAGGGCCTGAGGGAAGAGTTGGGCCACTGAGGCACAGCCTCAGAAGTGCAAGGCTCCCTTCCAGCATCCTCCCTGCACTCTCCTTCCCTATCGTCGTGACATGAGCACCTGCTGCTCCACTGTGCCCCTCGACTGTGCCTTCGTCCTTTGGATCTAGGGACCATGGAGTGTAAACATGGACCAAGGTGCCCTCTGTCCCTTGAGTGGCTGGGTCAAACATTCAGTCTCTGGCAGGAAAAGTGAGATAAGTCAGCCTGGAGCATAGTGCACAGTTCTGGGGAAACCTGAGGAATTTTCACTGGAAACTTTAGAGTCTGTGCTGGATATCGGTTCCCATAGAGTTTCCCAGGCAACAACAAGACCCCAGTTCCACCTGAGAAGGTGAAACAGAAAAATGCCTTTTCTCCCTCTCCCGTGTCTCAAGACACCAAGCATTATGTTTGGTGCCACCCATCCCTGGGGTGGGTCTTCCGATTTATTTCTAAGTCTGTATGTATATCGTCAAAAGCCATCACAGCTTATCCCTACAGGCGTGCTCCATTGATCCTCTTAATTTTTGAAAATTGGGACCACCTATGTTTCCCCTCTGTGGCCTGCTTGTAGTAGCTGCGTGAACTTCAAAAATTTGTATCACTTCATCTCTCCTGTGTTGGGACTATTTATGTGAGAGGGCTCTTTAGAGCACCTTAGTGACTTCATGGAGACCACAGTGATGGAACACAGTACTCAGAGTGTCACCAGCTGTGCCAGGCACAGAAGCCTCACCTGCTTGGGGAAGAGAGTCTCAGTTCATGCTGTAGTTATTAAATCAGTTTTCACTGAAGTTTGAGGTCCCTTTTAGCACCTGTTATGGCCTGAACCAGGATGTACCCATAATGTCTGGTAGCCTACTCATTAGGACTTTGCAAAGCTGGTAGGGTCTAGGCTGTATGAATATGCGTTGAGTTTTGCATATTTGGAAAAAGTGTGACTGCTTACTACATTCCTCCAATGTTTCAGAGTAGCTCCAGGTATGGACAATGAGAGGACCTTCGTGTGTGGGTGGCACCAACACATAGGATTGTGCCCTAGATGCCACATGAAGGAAAGAGGGAAGGAGGGGATGCTGCCTCCTGCTTACCCTCCAGGCAGGCTTTCTCCTCTTTCATTTGGCTCTGCAGTGTAGACCACGGACTGAAAACTGTGTAATGTCAGCTATAATTAAGCTTTCCTGCTGAGACTTGGGTGTCAGTTGTCTACCTGTCTTAGTTACTTTTTGCACATGCTCAGTAGGCATCTCTGTAGGGTTTTTGGTAGTTAGGGTCAGCAATACCTAGAAAAGCTGGAGAGAGGCAGAGGACAGGGCCTGATAATTTCATCCCTGAGGGACGATGTGTAGAGAGATTGTCCTACTTGCTCATCATCTGCTCACACTCAAATGCACAGATTTTCATTCATAGACTTGGCACGGAAGACCCTGTTTTTATCACCGCATTGTGTTTCAGGGTATAAATTTTCATAGATTGTATAGGAACCTGGTTAAGTAGGCGCAGAGCCTGAGAGTTCCATCCCAGGGCCTGCAGTGCTGGCTCTGCCCCAGGGGCATGCTGAGACAGTGATTGAGACTGGGCGTGGTGGAACCTGCCTTTAATCCAAGCATTTGGGAGTCTGTAAACAGGGGGATCACTAGAAGTCTGATCTATGCAGTGAGATACTATAGAACGTGTTCTAAATACAAAAACAAAGAAACAAAAATAGGCCCAAACAAACACTGTTTTTATGGTATTTGATTTAAAATGAGTGTCCTTGATGAGGCTCTGAAGGTTTGCTTTCTTTCTTTTTTTATTATTTTTTTGTTTTGTTTTGTTTTACCGAGGATTCAACTCAGCACCCTGTGCTTGCCAGGAAAGTCTTCATTCTACTAAGCTATCTCCCCAGCCCTTTTTTCTTTTTTCCTTTTTGATATTTTGTGCAGGGTCTTACTACGCAGCTCCGAATTGTAGTGATCCTGTTGTTTTCAGCTTTCCCAGTACTGGGATTACAGGCGTGTGCTCCACACCCGGAGTAGATTGCTGGATCAGCAAGTTGGGGTAGGAGGGGGACACGGAGGGGGGTAACTCGTCGCATGTGGTACCAGGAATCGAACTCTGACCCCTGCCTTTGCCTAGGCAGATATTTAGTGGCTGAGCTATCTCAATGGCCCTCTCATTTCATAAATATACCTTAACGAACACTGTTTTCATGATGTGTGATTTGAAATGAGTGTCCTGGATGAGCCCCGGAAGTTTTCACCTTGGTTTTATTGCTATGCTTGCCCCTCATTCAAATTTGCCAAGCAGGATAGGATTCAGTTCAGTATTTTACATGATAATGTTTGTTGTGTTCAATTATGTTTGGTTCTCTAATTTTCTACAAGGGCCATTGAATGTTCCAGATTAAAGAGACAAAACTATATTTTAGTCCATTTGCTTTTACTACAATTTCTTTTATCACAAATCATTAAGACATATTTTCTCCTGACTGTTCTGTAAAGGCCTTTGGAAGCAGATTCACAGTGTCCTTGAATTTTACATACAAGGTCTTGATATTTTAAAACAGTGACTGTTTTCAGCCATCTGTCTTGTCCGAAGTTAATGTGTTGGAATTTATTTTACAGATGAATTGTGTGTGATACATTTATGATATTTGAAGTTGGCCCCAGCCTCTCTCATAAGTAAGTCTTAAAAAGAGTTTTAGATTCAATGTAGATTGTGAACAGCTCCTGTTTTAATTGTATTTTTCCCTATTGCTTTACTCAAAGTTGTGGGTCTCCAAGTGCTAGCAGGCATGACTTTCATTGTAGTTTATCATGAAATGGCTTCTTGACATATTATGTTCATGAAGCATTGGGCCTATGTATCAGTTAGTGCATACATCTTCCTAAGGCAGGTAAATGGAGCAACATTAGTCATATAAACACATTTCTTGTCCTTGTGTTTATTGTTTTCTGAGAGTGTATACCTGGAAATGGTGGTCACTTGTCCTGCCAAGCACTGTTTACATTCTCAATCCACAATTGAATTGCACACTGAATTACAGGTTATTTAATCATATTCTGTCATAAGTGCTTTGCATAAACTTTCTTAGTAGATCGTGTAAAGTGTAATTTGAAAGGAAAGTAACTCACAGATGTTTCCATTTTGAAGGAGTTAAGGTAACCTGTGCATCATAGGTCTCCTTTTAATTTTTATTTATTTTTTTGTTTTGCTGCTAGGCATCAGGATCAGTTTGTGATAAAAGTGATACACGTGCAGTTCCAGTGGCACAGAGCCCCAGCCAGTAGTTTTATAGTTATCATAGTTGTGTATTAACTGTATTGTTCATCCTGACATTCAGGATTGGCCAATGTTTGCATGGTTGTATCTATTTAAAATCGCATGGGTAACTTTATCAGTAAGCAAGATGAAGAGGTGAGTTCTGAGGCAAAAGACTAGGAGAAGACTAGGGAGGAACAGGGTTTTCATCTCGACTTCTAGTGTGCACTGTTCCCACCACTTTGGATCCTTAGCTAATCGTAACAGAAAAGTCTAAATCCTAGCACATAAGAATAAGAGATGACCAGAGTCTACCTGTTTGTACTCATCCACATTATCAATCTCTTTATCAATTCTAATGTTGATTCTGAAGCTTTAATGTTGGACGTCAGTTTTCTCTAAGGATTTACGAAGGAAAGTGCAATTACAAATCAGAATCTCCAGTTCTGGAGTTTAAGCATTTGCTTTACCTAATTGTGTTTGACCTGACTATACTTGAAATGTCTGTTTGCAAATGAAATTAACAATGTAGCATAAGAGGGCTGGGAGATAGCTCAGCAGTCTAAGCACTTGCCTGGCAAACAAAAGGACCCGGGTTTGATCCCCAGCACCTCAGGCCTGCTGGCCCTGAAGCTGGGCTTCATGATGCTTGCCTGTAATCTCAGCACTGGGGAGCCCGAGACAGGAGGATCACTACAAATCCAAACTGCATGGCGAGACTCTATATCAAATAAATAAATAATAATAATTTTCTAATAAAAAGTATACCATCAGACACGCAGTCTTTTCATAATATCTGCACTTTGTTACACAACTAGGTATGAGGAAGGTGTCCTGCACTGGCCTGTCCAAATGAACTCCAGAATTGCGAGGATCCTAGAAGTGCTGCGCAGGTGATTTTACTATAAGCTATGAGTGTAAGTAGAATCAGCTCTGTTTCTTTGGGACTTTTGGAACCCTGGACCTCGTGGAGGTGGTGCTGCCTGCACCCTGCAGGGTGGGCATCATGGCAGGAGCTTTTGTGACATCACTCCCCTATGCCACAACACTCAGGCCAGGAGCTCTCAAGCATCATCCCTCAAGGCACTGGGCCCATTCTCTCCTCCAGAAATGATTCAGTCTCCCACATAGTGCGTCTCAGTGTCCCACAGCTATTACGTCTCTCAAATTTTTAACTCTATTCTCTAATCGTCATGGTGGGATCATGGCTTGCACTTTAGGGGTCATGAGAATCATGTGCCGTCATCCTTGAGACGTGTGTAGCATACAGCAGGGGTTCCAGGCTCCTGTGTCTCAGGTCCTGAATGCCACAAAGTGGAAAGTGTGCTGTTGTGCTGGGTGGAGCTCCTTGGCTTCCCACAGCATCTCTGCCCCGGTGGGGCTGCTTGTGCATGGCCACAAGAAGTTTTCCTCTGTATCCTGTCTTGGTAAGGGAGTTAGCTTCCTCATTGGTTACCTGGACATCTCCAGGGAAGCCACCATGCAAATCCTGCTATGAAATCAGAAAATTGTTGAGACAGGTTTAAGTCAAATTTCCTTTTATCCAAATGAAACCTGGGTCAGCATTTTTGTGGAAGGCCCCTTTCCAGTGGGGGAACTGGCCTTTTGGAAGATGCAGGAAATCGTGGTGTCATGGCAGAAGGAAAACCCTCTGTATCTAGCTACTGAAGATCTAATATTTAAAAGAATAGACCAGGACACAAGGACTACAATGCTTTTGATGTAATTGGTTGATCCTGAGATATGGATAGAGCTGTTTATTGATTTAGTGATTGATTTTTTGGTGGAACTGTGGATTGAATTCAGGCCCTTGTGCTTGCCAGGCAAGCACTTATTCTACTGAGCCATCTCCCAGGCCCCAAAGCTGTTTATTTAAAGCCTCACACAGACTGGATCGTTTACATGCCTATCATTTCCAAGAGGCCAATCACAACATTGGAGGGTGGGGCCATCGGCACTCTGTCAGTCAGGTTCTTCTGGGTGTCCTGTACAGTTACACTGCCAGTTGAGCAGCTGGGCTTCCGTAGTTCCTGACCTTGAAGGAAGTGGAACATGGCGGCTCCTCTGGTAGTGACCTCTTGTGTGTGAGTTTGTTTTCATTCTGAAGTGGTGATTTGTGATGTGAGTTTCAAGTTGGCCACAGGGTTCTACTTTATGTCGGAGTGTGAGGAAACTTTTTTGATTTTTTTCTTGATACACCGCCCTTTTTTCGTCTCACCGCTATTTCTGCCTTAACGATCTGCGGGTTAAATTCCAAAGGAAGACAGTGCAGGTCCTAAAGGCCAAGCACGTGTCAGCCAAGGATGGCACAGTGGCCTTGGGCCCGGATGTGGGTGCTTGGTGACCAATCATCGGACCTCCTGAGATGAAGTTTACTTGATTGTGATACTCGATTGGTGCTCTGTGTTGTGCTTGGGATCATCGTGGCCACCTAGAGAGTTCGTGATCCCAGCAGCTGGGCTGTAAGGAAATGTGCCTGTTGCTTCCAGCTTTCTGTCCAGGAATGTTCTGCTGTTCTCTTGGCTTCAGGGTTGTACTGCAGCAGGCAGAGCGCTGAGGCATTCAGGTCACTTTGTCTTTTTAAAGCCTGGTGTTAGACATCCTCATTGATGATGCTTAGGGCTTGTGTTCTTTCGGCCTTGAAAAATAAGGGAAGATTTGGTGTGGTTGGCTGAGCAGGCTCATCCCAGGACCAAAGTGGCCTCGGATCTGGAGAGAGCATGCCTTGTTTTCGATTCTTGGACAGAGGTCTGGGTACATATTGCTGTCTGTTTACAATTTGGTCTTCATGGTTTGCATAAGACGTGTTATTAGCGACATTTTCGGTGTTATTTGTAGCTTGACCAGTAGCAGAGTAACGTGCTGAGGAATCCATGCTGAGATTGTGTTAGATTATCGCTGTGAGCTCCCTTGGGGAATAGGTTTCCCTTTCCTATAGCAAGAGGATACTGTGATTAATACAAACTTGATTTAGTGGTTTCTCCACATGTTCCCCGAAGCTAGTAATATTTTAAAAAGTGATTTCCATGGGAAAATAAAGACATTGATATTCCTTGTGTTCATCCTTGAGAACTGTTTTGTCACTTGTCATTGAACACTGTGGTGTAGCTTTATGGAACATACTTGTACATTTAATAATATCATTGTATTCTACCAAGTGTGGTCCAGAAAATCCCTGGTGTTATTAACACTTTATGGGGTCATTATGTCGGGCTTCTTTGAAATAACTTGTGCCTTTGAGACCTTGAAGGGCAAGAAGTGTCCAGGAATCTCTTTCTTATATTTTGCTTTGAAATTAAGTTTCCTTTGTCCATGTTACACAAATACTCCTTAAGGAGCAGTGCTATCATTGTGTGTGATTTGGAATAAGTGTCCTGGATGGGCACCTGAAGGTATTATGTTGGCATTGGTGCTGCGGTTGCCCCTCATCCCATGTTTCCAAACGGGTTGGTATTCAGTGCAGTACTTCACGTGTTAATTATTCTTACACTTCATTGTGCGTTGTTCTCCAATTTTGTAACTTTTTTTCTTTTTTTTAGATGGAACCAGGATTGAACTCAGGCCCTTACACTTGCCAGGGAAGTGCTTATTCTACGGAGCCATCTCCCCAGCCCCATTTTAATTTTCCAATTGTGCCTTTGAAATTTTCACTGCATAGACAATTAGTTTATATTTCAGTGACTTTGATTCCTACTTGTTTCTTTCATTACTACGTTTTAAAAATAAATTTTCTCACCTGCTACAGTTTTAAATGTTATGCAAGCAAGTATTAGGCACATTTTCATTGAATGTGTAAGATCGTGATATTTTACAAGAGAGACTCTTGTTAGCCCTTTGTGGTGGCCAGCAATTAAAGTGACGAAATTAACTTTACAGGAGAATTCTGTGTTTGTTGCATTAGTATACTAAAAGGTGGATGTAGCCTCCTTCATTGGTAAACATTAAGAAAGATTTTATTTTGCATCAGTGTAGTCACAGAACTAGTGATTTAATGGGATTAATGCCTATTCCTTTTTTCACAGTTATTGGTCTCAGATTGCTACGTAGCCTTTCAAATATGTTGACCGTGAAATTGTTAACATATTATATGCGTTAAAAGGGGTTTTTTTGCATTAAAATTTTAGCTGTAGAATTACCTTAGTGGCATGTGCACCTGTTTGGCAAGCCTAAGTTCTTGAGTTTGATTCCTAGTAGAAAAATAATTTACCTTATGTATTACTCATTCAGTAACTCTACCTAAGGAAAGAAAAGTTTTCACCATTAGCTATGTTAAACTTGGGTTGCCCTGGTGGTATTTATTTTCTGACAGTGAATGCCTGGAAATGGAGGTCAGCTGACCTGTTGAGCATGTTTTAGATTGTTATTCCACAATGAAATTCTATACTGAAATTCACGTCATTTAATCATATTCTCTCATAACTGCTTTGCACATGTTTTCTAGTAAACATGTACAGTTCCATTTGAAATGAAAGTAGCTCACAGTTTTCCATTCTCTAGGAAAACCTCAGGGTACATTTCTCCATTTTCTTTTTATTTATTTTCTGTTTCTGTTGCTTAGAGTCTTGTTCAAGGTGTCCTGTATGCTACTCATGTGCTCTCTCAGTGATGTACACACCAGCTAATAGCTTTATATTTATCAG
>NW_004524952.1:37005-38416 GCF_000260255.1 Octodon degus | reverse complement strand
ATGTTGATTCATAAGTTTTTGTGTTGCTGGATACCAGTTTTCTCTAAGTATTTAAGAAGAAAATTACAATTATGAATTAGGATCTCTATTTCTTGTGTATAGATCTTGCTTTACCTAATTAATGTGCTTGACTTGAGTGTATTTGAAATGGCTCCTTGTAGAAACCCAGTATGACCAATGCACCATCAGACACGCAGTCCTTTTTTACCCCCTGAAATTCCTTGCACTAACAGGTAGGATGGAGGTGTCCTGCAGTGGCCAGTCCAGATGAATTCTCGAAATGCAAGGAGCCTAGAAGTGCAGCACAGGTGTTTGTACTGTGACCAATAAATGAATGTAAGTAGAATCAGTTCTATCTGTGTCTTAGAAACATTTAGGTACTGTGGACCATTTCGAGGTGCAGAGGTTTGTCTGCACCCAGGAGGGAAGCATCTTGGCAGGAGCTTTGGAGACATAGGCCACCTCTGCCATGATCTCTTCTAGAATTGATTCAGTCTGCCTCATGCAAGTGTCACTGTCTCACAGCCATTGTGTCTCTCACCTTTATTTATTTATTTTTTTCATTTTATGTATTTGGTACAGGTTCTCAATAGGCAGGACTCGTAGTGGTCCTCCAGTTCTCAGCCTCCCCAGTGTTGGGATTACAGGCATTAGCCACCATGCCAGGACTCTTTGTGTGTCTCATCCTGCCCCGCGGATGGGGCTGGTGCGGCGTGCAGGACAAGGGTTAGAACCCTGGTCCCTGCGCTTGCCAAAGCACGCGCTTAGTCTGCTGAGCTATTTCACCGTCCATGTATCGCCCACGTTTTGGACTCCATTCGCAAACTGGACAGTGTGATCCTATCTTGTAATTCAGGTGTTGTGAGAATCCTGTGCAGGCATCAGTGAGATGTGTGTAGTACACAGCAGGACTTCCAGGCTCCAGTGTCTCAGGGCCGGAATGCTAGAAATTGGCAAGGGTGTTGTTGTCCTTGGTGGAGCTCCTTCTCTTCCACTGCATTTGCACCCCTGAGGGGCTCATAGGGGATGCCTGTAATAGTTTTTCCTGTGTCACTTGCTTTTCTAGGGGAAGAAGATTACTCACTGGTTACCTGGACATCTCCTGGGAAGCCACCTCCCAAGTACAGATGTGAAGTCCGAATGAGCCGGGATCCTGGGCTCCTGCTCTGAGCCCTGTCCTGTGCTGCCCAGCTTGGACTCTTCTCATGGAGCCCCACGGGGCTCAGCACCCAGCAGGCACCAGGACGGGCTCACATTTGTCCACACTAAGGCCTGCAAAGGTCCTGATGCCTGGTAGCTCCTACACGTTTCTCTTCTTCTTTTTCAGTATAAATACACTTGTGCTCAGTTTGGTGAGAGGCAGACAAATTCAAGTGGTGAAATCTTGTCATTTGAATGGAGAAAGAAAAAT
>NW_004524952.1:35224-36015 GCF_000260255.1 Octodon degus | reverse complement strand
ACTAGACTCCTTGTTACATACTTCACTGGTTTTTTTCTTGGCAGGGAGAACCTTTGGGATCAGGCTCCACATCCTTGCAATGTATGCTGCACCTCAGGCCCATGGCATGAAGACTTCTAGGTAAGAGGTGTTGTCTGTTGCAGAGTCCCTTGTATTTCTTCCAGGAATAGCTTCGTATAACCCACTGAGCTCTTCCTGATCTTTCTCAGCCTGTACATAATTTTTAAAGTTGGTCCTTCTTGGCGCTTTCCCTGATGTCAGAGAATGCTTTCTTACAGAATGCTCCGTAATTTGCTGTGTTCCTGTGCATGTCACAAGCTTGCTTCCATTGCCATACTTTTGCTCTGGTGAGTTTTACCCGACCTGCCTTGGATTTTCTCAGAGGCATTCCTGTCAGATGCCTCTGCACTGTGCAATTACAGTTTCTGAATCAAGGGCCTGAAGTTTTTTCCCTCGCACCTTGTTTTCATGAATGATGTTTTGTAGCTTTGCACTTCATGGCCGCATTCCTATTTTACTGTTTAAAATATGAGAATTTTTAAAATTTATTTATTTATTTACTTATTGGCGGATTGAACTCAGGGCCTTGTGCTTGCCAGGCAAGCGCTTATTGTACTGAGCCATGTACCAGGCCCGAGGAAAATTTGATAATCCACTTTATTCCTTCCTTTGGTCTTCTGGTTTGCAAACTCTCACTTTTATGATGTTTGCTTCTACCGGAAGCGTTGGTGTGTACTGTAATCCTTTTCTCACAGCAGAGATAACCCTTGGGATTTGGCTCCACGTACTTC
>NW_004524952.1:26794-27573 GCF_000260255.1 Octodon degus | reverse complement strand
GTTTACCTCAAATTGCCAAAGCAACAAGAGAAGAAACAAAGCCCCTTCTGTTTCACTTTTTTCTTTTAACTGAACTCTCCTGTGTAGGCGGCTTTACATTTTGTGTCCATTATATGCATCTCAGTTAAACTGATATGTGAATAGTTTTTAAATTTGAGTTGGACTCAAATATTTTCATGTTCCTCTCCAATGCTGTTTTCACCCCTTGTGTGTCTGTGTACAGCTAGTTCATAGTGTCACATCAGTTTTCACCTTCAAATCTCTCTTCTTCAGTGTCACCGTGAGGGATTCAAAGCAGAGATGCAGGCATCGGAAGACTTTTTGGTATCTTCTGGTGATGGAATTCTGAGGAGCTCTCTGGGGAATTTCAAAATGGAGAATGAACTCTGCTTTAAGTTAACGTGGGGCACACATTTACTGGAAAGTTCCAGGTAGCAAATAAATATGTAAGGTGTTGTGGGCCACACTTGCTGTCTCTTCTTCTCATTGTTCATTTCCTTTTTGAAGCTCTTGTTTCAGGAGTTCAAAAATATCATGAACTCACAGGGCCCCTGTATCCAGCTGCTGGTGAGAAGACGTATGTCGGTATGCAAACTCTATATGTTCTTTTATTTTTCAGAACCGGGAAATGAACTCAGGGCTTGCGCTTGCCAGGCAAGTGCTTATTCTACTGAGCCATCTCCCTGGAGTGCTATATATGTTCTTTTTGACGTGCATATATATTTTGTGCTATCAAGTAATTTCCTTTAACAATTGGTGCACATTTGATACAGGTGTGA
>NW_004524952.1:2444-3508 GCF_000260255.1 Octodon degus | reverse complement strand
AGAGGAGGAGAAGAATAGGGAGGAACAGGGTTTTCATCTCGACTTCTAGTGTGCCCTGTTCCCATCTCTTTGGACCTTTAGCTGATCGTAACAGAAAAGTCTGAATCCTAGCACATAGGAATAAGAGATGACCAGTGTTTGCCCGTTTATACTCATCCACATTGTCAATCTCTTTATAAATTCCAATGTTGATTCCAAAGCTTTTATGTTGGATGTCAGTTTTCTCTAAGGATTTAAGAAGGAAAGTGCAATTACAAATCAGAATCTCCAGTTCTGGAGTTTAAGCATTTGCTTTACCTAATTGTGTTTGAATTGAGTATAGTTGAAATGTCTGTGTGCAAATGAAATTAACAATGTAGCATAAGAGGCTGGGAGATAGCTCAGCAGTCTAAGCACCTGCCTGGCAAATGCAAGGACCCGGGTTTGATCCCCAGCACCTCACGGCTGCTGGCCCTGAAGCTGGGCTTGATGATGCTTGCCTGTCATCTCAGCACTGGGGAGTCCGAGACAGGAGGATCACTACAAATCCAAACTGCATGGCGAGACTCTATATCAAATAAATAAATAATAATAATTTTCTAATAAAAAATGTACCATCAGACACGCAGTCTTTTCATAACATCTGCACTTTGTTACACAACTAGGTATGAGGAAGGTGACCTGCACTGGCCTGTCAAAATGAGCTCCAGAATTGCGAGGATCCTAGAAGCGCTGTGCAGGTGTTTCTACTATGAGCTATAAATGAGGGTAAGCAGAATCAGCTCTATCTGTGTCTTAGGGATGTGTGGAACCCTGGACCTCGTGGAGGTGGTGCTGCCTGCACCCTGCAGGGTGGGCATCTTGGCTGGAGCGTTTCTGACATAGCTCCCCTATGCCACGGCACACAGGCCAGGAGCTCTCCAGTCATTATCCCTCAAGGCACTGGGCCCCTTCTCTCCTCTAGACATGATTCAGTCTCCCACATAGCGCATCTCAGTGTCCCACAGCTATTGCGTCTCTAACATTTTTAACTCCATTCTCTATCTGCTGCGGTGGGATCATGGCTTGCACTTTAGGGGTCATGA
>NW_004524952.1:0-684 GCF_000260255.1 Octodon degus | reverse complement strand
TCCTATTCAAATGCAAGGATTGGCTGACTGACAGGTGCCAGGCAGGGATAGGAAAAAAGCATCTGTGAGGTGCAGGTAAGCAGCTCGGGCGGCACTTGGTGGCATAAGTCCCATCAGTGTACAGGATTTGGGGGCATGGCAGGGGTAGTCTCAGTTGGTATAGTATACACATGAGAGTCCTGCACCTTTCATAGGCATTCGTCCCTGATTAACAGAACAAGAAGGGAGGGGTGATCCATGGTGCCTGACATCTAGCTAAGATGTGATGCTCTGAGAACCATTTTGTGTATTGTTGAATGCCTGGTATGGCCCAGCAAGTGAGGGAATATTGCTGGACAGGATCTAGTGTATCCCAGGCTTTGCTTCCGCTCTCAGGGGAGTAAAAGCCTGCCCACGTGGTTATTATGGTCCCACACCCCAGAACCTTATATGTCAGGCTACGTAGCACACGTGTTCCTAGCGTTTGTGACTTATCTCATTGAATTTTGCACTGTTTTGCTTGTGTCGTTGTAAAGGTTCCTATCATAGCCATGGTTGAGACAGGCTTATGTCACACTTTCTGGTGGCCAAAGGAAGTGTGGGTCTAAATTTTTGTGGTAGGCCCCTTCCTCGTGGGGGAAATGGGCTTTGTGGAAGACGCAGGAAATCACGGTGGACCTCCAGTCCTCTGTGGCACTCTTCTAC
>NW_004524951.1:870945-873030 GCF_000260255.1 Octodon degus | reverse complement strand
CCCCTTTGTCAAAATTAAAATAGATGAGTGTGTTTGCAGTTGTACTGGCATCTTGTAATCTGTCTCCTTAATTCCTAGGTCTGCTTTTATCAATACAATTCTGATTATGTCACAATAGCTTTATCATATAATTTCAAGCCAGGAATTATAATATCTCCTGCCTTGCCTTTGCTGTCCAAGATTGCTTTTGCTATTCTAGGTGTTTTCTGGTTCCAAATAATTTTTAACAATATTTTCTCTAGAATGTTTATAGTATTTTGATAATGTCTGCATTAAATCTGTATAATAATTTTGAGAGTGTAGCCATTTTCACAATGTTGGATCTTCCTATCCAGGAACTAGGAATTCTTTTCCATTTTCTGAAATCCTTTTTGATTTATTATTCTAGAGGGTTGTAATTTTCTTTGGATAGATCTTTTACTTCCTTAGTTAGATTAATTCCTGAGCATTTCATTTTTCATATGCTCTTTTTTTACTAGTAAGACAATGAACTTTATTTTTACATAAATATGTCAAGAAAAAAACAACACAATCTTGACACAAAGCTAAACAGACTAATGCTGTGAAGACAGGGTCTTTGCAAAGCGCTACCTGACCTGCTTGTTTGATTTGCTCCACAGGACATCATAGTTCAGAGGCTGAACAAAGGCCAAAGCCCATGGACTAATAATCCAGCATACCCAGTGCATTCCAAACGGCACTTTATTCATAGAAGCAATTCAGAATGAGGGTGCCTGGCATACAGCAGTTTCATTCATAGAGTATGTAGTTCCTGAAGTTTTTATCTGGACTGTGTAACACAGTCCTTGAATTACTTTTTCTTCTTCTTCTTCCTCTTCCTCCTCTTCCTTCTCCTTCCTCCTTCTCCTTCACCTCCTCCTCCTCCTCCTCTTCCTCCTCCTCCTTCTCCTTCCTCCTTCTCCTTCACCTCCTCCTCCTCCTCTTCCTCCTCCTCTTCCTCCTCCTCCGTTCCCCTTTCCATGGACTTGGGAGATAGCTCAGCATTCTAAGTGCCTGCCTGCAAAGACCAAGGTACTGAGTTGGATTCCCTGGGAAAAAAAAAAAAAAAAAAAAAAAAAAAAACCACCTTCCTTCTTCCTCTTCCAGTTGTGCTCCTAGTTTCATTGCATGGTGGCTGCAATGAAATCTGGTTTTGTAACACTTGTCAATTCTTGGCAGTTGACAATTTGTACTGTCCGCTATGAGAATACTGTGGGCATCTTACTAACCGTTTTATATGCTTTTATTATGAGCATTATTTCTCTACTTTCTTTCTTAGCAACTTTGCTATCTGTGTAGAGGAATGCTATTGATTTTTGGGTGTTGACTTTGCTTCCCTCTATGCTACTGAATTTGTTTATTCATTCTATAATCTTGGTAGAGTATTTTGGTTTTCCAAGTAGACTGTCATGTCATCTGCAAACAATGATAATTTAACTTTTTCTTTATCTATGCCTATTCCATTTATTTATTTTTCTTTTATAATGACTTTAGCTAATGTTTCTAGAATCATATTGAGTAGGAGTCATGAGAGAGGACATCCATGTCTGGTAACTGATTTGAGAGTAAATGATTTCAGTTTTTCTCCATTTAGAATTATGTTGGCTATTGGTTTGTCATAGGTGGATTTTATCAGCTTGATGTAGAGGCAATCCATTCCAGTTTTTCAGTTTTGATCACGAATGAGTGTTGGACTTTATCAAAAGCCTTTTCTGCATCTATAGAGATGATATGTGAACTTTCATTTTAACTCTATTGATATAGTGTATTTTATTTATATATTTGTATATGTTAAACCATTTTTGTGTCACTGCGATGAATTCCACCTGGATGTGCTATATACTTGATGATCGGCTGTATTATATTTTTTAAGATTTTTTGAGGATTATTGCATCAATGTTCATGAGGGAGAATGGCCTATATTTCTCTTTTTTGGTTGGATTTTTCTCATGTTTTGCTATCAGTATACTTGCCTCCAGGAATAATTTTAAGATATTTCTTCTTTTCAATTTTATTAAGGAGTCTGGGGTGTATTGGGATTAAATCTTCTCTAGATATCTTATAGGATTCAGCTGCGAATCCATC
>NW_004524951.1:868206-869884 GCF_000260255.1 Octodon degus | reverse complement strand
ATGTTTGACAGTTTAGTTTTGTTGTCTTTCTTGGAATTGTGGGCATTTTGATCTCTTTATACAATATCTTTAATGTTCTGTGTAGGGGTGATTTGGTCATCATGAATTTATTTGTTCTTTGTCATGGAAGTATTTCACTTCTCAATTAAACTTGAAATAGTTTTGAAGTTTATATCAGTGTGGGTTGGAATTTGTTTTCTTGTAGAACTTGAAATACTTTGCCCATCCTCTTCTTGCCTTGCTATTTTGTGAGGAGAAATCTGCTGTTATTCTGATGGATTTTCCTTTAAATGTGATCTGTTTCTTTTCTATAGAAGCTTTTAGTATGTAGCTCTTCTGTTGAATTTTTGGAATCTTGATTAATGTTTTTCTGGGTGTAGTTTAATTGGACTGATATTATTTGGTGTTCTATATGCCTCGGTTGCCTATACATCAGATTGTTTCCCCATAATTTGGAAGTTTTCTGCAATTAATTTTGGCCATATTCTTTTCACGTCATTTATGTTGTCTCCTTCTTTCTCAGTGATGCCTATTAGTCTTATGTTGTTCATATTTGCATCATCTGCAGCTATTGAAGGATTATTTTCTGGATTTTGTGAGATCTTCCTTTACCTTTTCCCTAACTGCAACAGTGTTTATAAGGTCTGAAAGTCTATCTTCAGTTTCATTCAAATGGTTTTGCCAACTTTTAAAGAGTTTTTATTTCTTGTATATCGCTTTGAATCTGCTTCTATTTCTTTCCTGTATTGCTCATTTAAGGTTTCTGTTATTTTTCCATTCTCTATTTTTTTTACAGTGCCTTCCTTAGAAATATTTAGTAATTCTTTCATTGGAGTTATAATTTATTTCTTTACCTGTGAGATCATTTCTGAACTGATTTGCTCTATACTTCTTTCTAGTTGCTTCTTTAGTTTAATTCATATTATTTCAAAGATTCAGGCCTGTGAGCTTCAATTCATTCTGTGCTGATTACTCCCTGAGTTTGTTCTAGGTAGGCTTGAAGCCTGAAATTGTCTTTTGCTTTTCCTTTTTGTCATTTTCTATTTCAGAGTGAACTCTTTATTTTCCTTTCTGTGATACCTTTTATTCTTCATTAACTTTGTTGAAATTCAGTAATTATATAGTATATTAAAAATTGTAGACAAATACTGAAATGTTAAAGATATAAGATGTAGGCAGAGTAAATTCTCAAGAAAATATTTCAGAAATGAATATATAGCATGAAATTAATAGATTGCACATTGTAAAAATTATTTACAAATTTAAATGAATATAACAATGAAATTGTCTAAAATGAAAATGAAGAAGAAAGAATTTACAGATCAGTCATATAATAGTTTACTCTGTGCCAGAATCAAGAAACTTATACTCGCATAATTAGAATTTTCAAAGTAGAAAAGGGTAGGCAATAAATACTTAATTATTTAAAATTTCTGAATATAGTTGAAATTAAAGTGCCACATTTCTGAGAAAAATGAACTTTTTGCACAAGAAATTTGAATAAAACCATACCAAGATACAAAAATATAAGTTGTCCAAAACTTATTATAAAGAAAAAAGTTATTAAAGCATAAACATAAAAGAATTATCTATGTTTGTGAAAGTTTGAATGCATGTAGCTGTAGCACTGCAGTCAGAACATCTCTGTAAAGAGTGTATTTTTAGGTATCTCTCTTGT
>NW_004524951.1:865924-867441 GCF_000260255.1 Octodon degus | reverse complement strand
AAAAGAGAGAGAAATCTTTAAGTGGATTTACTAGATAAAAATAACACTGAAATTTTCATGAAAGACACCTTTGAAATGTTCTAATAAAAGTAATTTGATTTTTAAAAATATGTGTGGATTACTCATTAGAAATGTCGAACTTTCTTTTTACCTTAAAAAAAATGAACAAACATAGAATTTAAAATCCAGGAGTAAAATTTTGTATGATAGACATAGTCCTCTGAATATATACCTAGTATCTGTGATCGTATAGTGATTAGTACTCTGCGTTGTGAATATATACCTAGTAGTGTTATGCACTACTTAAGAGAAATATTCACAAGCATAATTGATAAATGGCCATAGATACTTAGGAAAAAAATTTTCAGACTGCAAAGATAGCTAAGCAGTCTAAGTATTTACATAGTCAAACATAATGACCCAGGTTCATGCCAGGTACCATAGTGCAGGCCCTGCCCTGGACATGCTGAACACAACTCCGAGTGTGTTGATGTTAGTCTATATATAACCCCAGTGCTGGGGAACCTGAAACAGGAGAACTGCTATGAGTCCGAGCTGCATAGTGAGTCCCTGTACCAAATATGTAACAATGAAAGTATTTTTATTTTTCATGTAAAAGAAACAAGTATTTTGAATTAGGTTATAATTAGTAGGTGACAGAAAGGACTCAATATATGGTGCAATACATCATGACTTTTTCCTACTCTCACTACCAAAAATGTGTTTATGTATGTGTTATGGTTTGCAAAACCTCATGTAAGTTATGGGGCAGATGAGGCTGGTGGAACAACGAGTGGCTTGAGGGGTGGGTTCAGAGGGGCAAACAATTAAACTGGCTAGTTTGTGCTTTTTCAAAGATGTGACAAGGGTCATCCTGGACACAACAGCACCGTAGCCTCTCCCCCAGTGTTTTGAAACCTCCAGTAAGTATGAGCTAAATAAATCTTTACTTCCCTCATTTTGAGTGGTGAGTATTTGTCACAGCAACAATAGAAGAGTAACTAAAAAAGAATTTGGTACAGGATGAATCAGTTCATTACTATGGCTGTACCTGACCATGTGGATTACAGTCTTTGGGACTGGCTTATGAGAAGAGATAGGAAAGTTTCAGAGATGTTGCCTACAAGTGAAGCACTGGAACAACTTCAGCTATTCTGTTTGGGAGATTCTAGTCACAGCTCAGACCAGAATGTGGATAGGAAACCTGACTGTAAAGAGAAGGCTGAGGAGGTTTCTGCTGGGGAGAAGGACTGCCTTGGTTGTTGGACTCCAGATCATTTGTGTTTTGCCTTGGCAGAAAGTTTGCCTGAATATTGCCCTTATCCAGAGACTTTTTCTGAGACTGAGATTAAAACAGAGGACTGATTAATCTTTCAAAGAAATCTCAAGGCAGCCAAAAATTGTGACAGTGACATGGTTATTGTTGGAAGTTCTTAGTCAGATTTATGTTGAGAGTGAAGAGCAAAAAGCCCAGCAGAATGATTTCAAACATTGTGACTTTTTCCAGAAAGGAAGGT
>NW_004524951.1:863877-864766 GCF_000260255.1 Octodon degus | reverse complement strand
TTTAAACTGGCTAGTGTGTGTGATCTCAGAGATGTGAGAGGGTCATCCTGGACATGGCAGTGCCCCAGCCTCTCCTCCAGTGTCTTGAAACCTCCAGTGAGCTAAATAAACCTTTCTTCCCTCATTTTGAGTGTTGGGCATTTGTCCCAGATGAGAGAAGAGTAACTAAGACAGTATGAATGTACATATGTGTGTATTGTATTATTATTGGTTTAATTTTAAATCATTTAGTTATTATCTAGGAATTCTCAGTGATTTGCCATTAGGCGCTGTTGTATTAGTTTCCATGTAAAATATGCTCATTGTTAAATATGTATAATGCTTTATCAATACCTCTTGATTTTGCATGACTACTTTTTTCTTGGCTTAGAAACACTAATATAGAGCATTAATCCAGATACTCAAGAATGGCACTCTTCTTTTCAGTTCAACTCAACAAATACTTATGTATCAAACAGACCTTTCAGACAAATTTCAAAATGTGACATTGTCTCTGTATTCTTTTAGTCTAAAGTAGTAAAATTAGTAAAAATTGTAACAAGTGTAGTGACCACATTGAATTGGAGTATATAATGATCTTCAAAGACATAGCTCCAGGAAACTGAAAAAAGGACGCTAAAAAAAGTTTTTCATAGAAATTTCCCTTTAATTTTCAGAAGCTATATTTCTCAATTATCCAAACACTTTGATTAATAAATTGTTGATTTGTTTTAGTCCTGTAACTAATAAAATTTGTTTTTAGCAATTTTAATAGTATCAGAATACAAAAAATGCAGGGTAACATATGTATGAAACCTCTATTCAGACAAAAGTGATATATAAGGAATTTATAAGGCATCTATCACCTAACAATAATCCTCATCTAAATTATAAATTAAATAATTTAATT
>NW_004524951.1:851893-852812 GCF_000260255.1 Octodon degus | reverse complement strand
CAAGCACAAAGAAATTAGGGAAACCACACCCTTCAAAATATAATCTGAAAAATTAGAACATAGTAATTAATGTAATATAGAAAGTTAAACATCTATGAAGTTAAAATTAAAATTTCCCCCAAAAAAAGATCAAAGAAGACTTCCAAAAATGGAAGACATTCTTTGCTCCTAGATAGAAAGAAACAACATTGTGAAACTGACTATAGTTCCATAACTGTTACACAAACTTAATGCAATCCCTATCAAATTACCATCTGTATGTATCACAAATCTAGGAAAATATTCCTAAAATTCTTATGGAACCAGAAAATACCTAGAATAACAAAGTCCACCCTGGCCAACAAAGGCAAGGAAGGAGGCATCACAATCCCTGACTTTAAATTCTACTACAAAGGTAGTGTGATAAAATCAGGATGGAACAGACAAAAAGCAGACATGAGGGTCAATGGAACGGATTAGAAGATGCAGACACAAGTAAAAACATACTCAGCCTCTTTATCTTTGATAAAAATCCCAAACATGTTCAGTGGAAAAATGATAGTCTATTTAATGAATTGTGCTTGAAAATTGGATTTCCACACGCCAAAAAAAAACAAAACAAACAAACAAAAAAAAAACAAAAACAAAAACTATATCCAGGTCTACCATGATGCTCTAAGCTAAAGTAAAAATGCATTAAAGAACTATATTAAAAAAGAAGCACTAAATCTACTGGATGAGAAATTAGTTAAATTTCTTGAAGATAGAGGTATAGACAGAGAGTTCTTGAATATCCAAAATTAATGGCAAATACTTCAAAGAATCAAGAACAGGAATTTCATCTTTTTTATGCCATATTTTGGTCCATTGTTTTCCATTAGTACTACATGCCTGTGATTACCATGAAAAACCTCTGCTAAGTATAGCGGACCTATGAATA
>NW_004524951.1:830567-831143 GCF_000260255.1 Octodon degus | reverse complement strand
CAAAATGGATTAGGAAGCAAAATCCAACAACATGCTGTATACAAGAAACACACTTAAATCATATAGAAATTCATAGACTGAAAGTCAAAGGATGAAAAAATATTACTGCATGCCCCAGAATCTCAGAAAGCAGGGGTAGCAATCCTGTTCTCATTTGACCAAGAATGATCAAATGAAACAAAGAAGGTCACTATATACTGGTTAGAGGAAAAATTCGAGAGGAAGAGGTAACAATCATAAATATGTACACACCAAACCCTGAAGCACTCAACTATATAAGACGAATATTAATGGACATAGAACATCTAATAGCCAATGCTAAAATATTAACAGCAGGCCTAAACACCCCCTTATCTCAAAAGGATAGGTCAAGCAGAGAAAAACATTAGCAAAAAGTAGCGGAACAAAACCATACCTTTGAATAAATGGACTGAGTGGACATATACAGAATGTTCCACGCAACCACAGCTGAATACACATTCTTTTCAGCTGCATAAGGGACACTTTCTGAAATGGACCACATACTAGCCCATATGTCAGGCTGAAGTTTATACAGGAAAACAGATATTATCTCTT
>NW_004524951.1:827940-829252 GCF_000260255.1 Octodon degus | reverse complement strand
AAGCCCCTGGCTAACCTCATCAAAAATAGGAAAGAAAAAACTCAAATTCACTCAATAAGGAATGGTTAGGAAAAAATTATCACAGATCTTGTGGGAATTCAGCAGTTCATCAGTAGCTGCTTTAAATATCTTTACTCTCACAAAATTGAAGACACAGAAGATTTGACAGATTCCTAGAAAGGTACAAATTACCAAAACTGAATCAGGAGAATGTAACTCTCAGTAACCCAATAACAGCCAATAGAATTCAAAATGTTATAAAAAAAATTACCATCAAAGAGGAGTCCAGGTCCTAGTGGATTCACAGCTGAATTCTACAAAAAATTAGCAGAAGATATAATCCCAATACTCGTTAAAATCTTCAATGAAATTGAAAAGTAAAACAATTCTCCAGAAATCATTCCTGAAGGCAATATTATGCTCAAAACAAAACCAGAGAAAGATGCAACTAAAACAGAGAACTACGGGCCAATCTTGCGCATGAATATAGATGCAAATATCCTCAATAAACTTGTACCAAATAGGATATGTAAATCTTCAATAAGATTACACACCATGAAACGTAAGGATGGTTTACATATGCAAATCTATAAATGTAACACACTATATCAATACAGCCAAATCCCAAAACCACTTGGAAGTCTCAATTGATGCAGAAAAGGCCTTTGATAAAGTCCAAAATTCATTCACATTCAAAGTCCTACAGAAAAATTGAATAGATGATGTCTACCTCAATCTGATATAGAGCCATCTATGATAATACAATTGCACGTATAATACTAAGTAGTAGGAGAAATCACTTACTCTCATATCAGATACAATACAAAGATGTCCTCTATCACTACTTCTATTCAATATTGTTCTGGAATTATTAGCTAAATCTATTAGACAAGACAGAGAAAAAATGGTATAGGATATCATGTCCATATCTTGTACAGCAATTGACCACTAGGAAGAATATATGCAATGTGTTAATTATTGAAATTTTCCTACCAATTTGGTTTGAAACTGTCTCATTGCTATTTGTTTCTCAATAAAATTATAGAAAAAAATAAAAAATAAGACAAAAAACAAACAAAAAAGGATAGGTAAAGAAGAAGTTAAACTATTATTATTTACAGATGACATGATACTCTACGTGGAAGACCCAAAAACCTCCACAGAGAAGCTCCTAGGAAAAATAAACAAATTCAGTAGCATAGCAGGCTACAAAGTCAATAACCAAAAGTCAATAGCATTCCTCTACACAGATAACAAATGCACTGAGAAAGAAATAGGAGAGACAATACACTTTATAATAGCACTATGAAAA
>NW_004524951.1:822804-823785 GCF_000260255.1 Octodon degus | reverse complement strand
CCACGAGGTGTAAAAAGTAAAGCTACATTAATATACTGAGCTGTGAAATGCTCAAGTCAAAAATTTTGGACAATTGTCAGTTGTGCTGATAATCCACTAATATTATGGACTATTGAACAATATTTGGTTATTTTTATGAATTCAAATACCTACAATATTTGGATTGGCATCAAGTATGAGAAAATCTTTTTAAGACTTCTCCAAATACAGCTTTTCTAACAGCAATGGAACACCCATCTCTGACAAAACTAAACAAAAAAGGAGGACATCAATAAAGGACAATCTGGGGCTAAGGAGATAGCTCAGTAGAATAAGTGCTTGCCTGGCTTGAGTTCAATTCCCAGTTCTGCCAAAAAAATATAAAATAAAATTTTAGAAAAGGACTGTTTTGTTGTGAAAGAAAATATGTTCATATGTACAAGATAGGGTAGATATGCAGGTACTTTCTATTAGTTTATTGAGAAGAAAGTTTTGTATTAATATTGTTTATACAAGGTATCATGTCTGCATCTTTCCCTCTGAATAACTACTATGAAGACTACAATATGCAATGTATTAATTATTGTAACTGTCTTACTGACCTGTTTTGAAATGGTTTCATTGAGATTTTACCTTATTTTCTCATTAAAATGAATAAAAATAAAATAAATGAAATGCATCCTGATCCTTTTTTGTGCCATTTATTTAATTTGCTCCTATATTTTATTCCAATTCATTTTCTAATGTGGAATAAAAATTTCACATAGCTTTCATATAGAATGTAAAAATTCAGAAGAATTTAAGACACATTTGAGATTGTGTCCTTGATTTTTAACATCTGAGAGGATTTCCAGTTTTGGTCTATTATAATGGTTCACCACAAGAACAAAAAGGATACTGAAGTTCAGCAGGAAAATGATGGGATGATGTTCTCCTCTAGTATCCCCTACAACAACATTCTTCCTTTTATATTTTTCCTTCAAATTCCTCCAAAGCCTTAAA
>NW_004524951.1:821023-822625 GCF_000260255.1 Octodon degus | reverse complement strand
AAATATTAAGCAGGGTTTTAAAGAATATCAAATAATGAGCCATATTATCATTTGTGCTACTTTCAGTAACTCATTTTCTCCATATATAAATGACTTATCTCTCAGAATTTCACAGAGAGCAAATTGGTCAAGCAATGATTATGAAACATACACATGGCTGATACTGACAAAGTATCTACAAACTGTGGTACAGGATTTAGGGATAAATCCTGAGGGCATTTGACTGACCTTGGTAGATACAAAAGTTACATTTCTTGTTATATAGGTCTTTCTTTATCTTGGTTTTAACCATCCAGCAGAAAAGTTTAAAAACAAAGTATAAAAAGTAAAAGCATATTAATATGTTAAGCTGTAGAAGGCTCAAGTGAACAACTTCTGAAATTGCCAGTTGTATGGATAACCTCTACTATTATGGACTACTGGACTATATTGGATAATTTTGCTGAATTCATGCACCTACAATATTTAAATGGAAATGGAATTTCCATCTCTGACAAAACTAAACAAAAAAGAGGGATACGAATGAAGGACCATTGTGTATCTGTATTTACAAATATGATAGATATACAGTTACTTTCTCTTAATTCAGTGAATAGAAAGATTTGTACTAATAGTGTTTGGACAGGATATCATGTCTGCATCTCATACTGTGAATGACCACTACAAAGATAACAATATGCAGTGTATTGCCAGCTAGATCCTGTATTGACCCAAAGCCCAGGCCAGACGTGTGAGTGAAACCTCCTGTGGCCCACGGGATCCTCTTTCAACCCAGAGCCCAGGCCCAGTGTGGAACCCTTCAACAGAATTCCTTGCTAAAGAGGCTAGAGGCAGGACCCACTCAGGTGATTCAGGAGCAGAACATCTTGCTAGAGTGGCACAGAGGGTTCACCTCCAAGGGTTGCAGCAGGAAAAAGTGGAGTACAGCAGCCAGACCCAAGCCACACCCACCTTGAGGAGTCTGAACTTTGTAAATTCGAGCCTGTTGCTAAGTTAATAACTCTATCTAAGCTCTACAACAAAGGTCAGAAGACAGTGGTATACAAAATGACAAAGAGAAGGAACAAAATGCAGTCTCAGGCCCCAAGTCCACCCAGAACAAATGCATTAATTATTGAAACTGTCCTACTAATTGATTTTGAAACTGTCTCATTGCTATTTGTTTCTCAATAAAATTAATTAAAAAAATAGAAAATAAAAGACTATACAAGGCCATTTGTAACTCCCTTGTAATTTCTAACATTTCAATTATGTTTACTATTTTAAAGTTAACTTCTTATGATATTTTGTATCATAATCTTTTTAAAATGTATTATGAATTTCACAAATTTTGTTCGATGGAAAAGATAATGAATGATAAGTCTTTATATATGGACTTTGTAGGGGATTCTGTCATATTTTACTTTTTCTCCTTAATAGGCCATAAGTCACCATTACAAAAAGAGAAAGCATGAAATGTGTGCTCCTCATTAATTGTATTGTCTATAATGAATGATTATCAAAACTGATCTGATAAAACACTAAAATATATTTAGCTGTAAAATTAACCATATGTATTATTCAATTAGTAAGACTGATGGAAATCTTCTGAAAAATCGCTTT
>NW_004524951.1:819421-820923 GCF_000260255.1 Octodon degus | reverse complement strand
GAAATTTTCCTACATCACTCTCCTAAGATCACATAAGTGTATTGTCTTTTCTGGCTATATGTTGGGGTTATAATGACTTCCCCAGCCACTTTCATGAAGTTAATTTGCTTTTTTTTGAAAAAAATATTCATTTCATGCTCCCTATTTAGTCCATTTTTTATACATATGAGAACAAATTATTTCCACAATACAATGACTGATTCTTTTGTAAAAGAAAGGACTCAAGATGTAACAGTATGTTGCTCTTGCTGAAAATTTTCTCTTTGTTGCTGTATAATTCCATATCTCCTTTATATTCTAATAATTTGGCTTGCTTATGTTGCTCATGTCTTTTCCAGAAAAACAGCTTTAAAAAAACAAAATATTTGGCTCTGAGATATGTGAGCTAATATGTTTTAAGATTTTTAAAAGTGAAAAGAACATAAATACTTTATTATATTCTACAATTCTTTATTTGAAATAAATACTATAATTTAATTACAATTTGTGGCTGGGTCATTAAAAATTGCATAGTTGCTGTTTATATATTCTTGTCTCTTCCATTACCCTTTTTTCCCTCATACCATTCTACCCCTAAATACATAGGGCCTAAGATTCTATAAAATGCATGTAATTTAAACCCTGCTTCTCCTTAACAGCTCTTCAGGGATATTGGAGGAAAGCAAAGTTTTATACATATTAAAACTAAAATGTGAAATACCAGTTAGGAATATAGACGAGACTTGGTAAAATTATGGGAGAATACAAAATGGATTTCTTTCCTGAGATTTTAATTTAGTGATATTTTCTGTAAGGTGCCAGAAGCACTCGTTAACATTCATATCAGGATAATGAGATTTATTTTGCAGACAGAATATAAATTGGGGAGAAGAACCTGTGGGAATGCTCAATGGGCAGGGGTGGAGGAATGCGTGGCTCTATGTCCTTTCCTCTTTCAAGCATATCAATTATGCCCATGCCCTTCTTTTACTTTCTCTTTTTGCTTTTTGTTTATCTATCTGCCATTCTGCTTTCCCTTGAAATCCTCTTTCTGTAGTTTCACAGAACACAATTTTAACTATAGCTTTCATACAGCCTTTAATTTTTAGTAAACACATATAAATACTTAACCCCTCCTCTAGATAATTAAGATATGGTTTTAGGTGTCTGTATCAGTGTGAATTGTATTTTAAGCACAGATACTTTGTTAAATTCATTTTTCATTACTTTGAAATATTTTGCTATTTATGATAAGTGTGTATTTGGTAAGTTAAAATAGTAACATTAACATCATATTGTTTTTCAATTACAAATTTACAAGCTTCTCACTACCTAACTACTGTATGTTTAGTTTTTCTATATAACATATAATGCTTTTAGTCACTGTGATTTTGTAAACATTTAGTGAAATTTATTAATTCAAAGCTGTCTTCACAGAATTGATCATACCAAAACAAAAAACTACTCATTCTGAATCAGACTTAAAAGCTGAGACAGGGTCAGGGAGATGGCTCAGTGGAATA
>NW_004524951.1:816987-819037 GCF_000260255.1 Octodon degus | reverse complement strand
AATAACATATAGTTGGATGAGATAGAAGCATCTATTCAGTAAGAAAAATTTGCAACCTCTCCTGAATCATAGCCTATCATTGTGCTGACTGAACAGCTTCTATTCATTGAACAAAAAATACAGATTTTTAATAAGTAATGGACCACTTCCTCTAAGATTCTGGCACTAATTCAAATCAACATAAACAAAAACATATTCATACTTCAGTTAGCAAACCTTATGTCAAAATGAATGCTAGCATATGTTTATTAAAAGCAACACTTGAATGCAATCAAAAAGAGAAAATTCAATATTTTTGGGTTAAGGATGAATAAGAAAGAGCTTGTAAGTTCATCCAATATAAAACCATACAATTTATTTCATCATTTAAACAAGGTATCTTTAGTGAAGTTTATGCTACTTTAAAATATTTCTTCAAATTTTAATTTGAAATATAGGCATTATAGAATAATGAATATGTGTTACTTTTGGGCCATCTCAGCCATGTTCTTTTATTTTTAGTTTTATTGAGAAACAAGTAGTAATGAGACAGTTTCAAAACTGATTAGTAGGACAGTTTCAATAATTAATATATTGCATGTTGTTGTCTTCAGAGTAGTTATTCACAGTATAAGATACAGACATGATATCCTGCCCAAACAGTATTGGTACAAATATTTCTTCTCACTGAATTAAGAGAAATTAGCTGTATATCTATCCTAACCATTTTCTATATACAGATACAAAATGGTCCTTCATTTGTATCCCTCTTTTTTGTTTAGTTTTGTCAGAGATGGGTATTCCATTGCCATTTAAATATTGTAGGTGCATGAATTCATCAAAATAATCCAATATATTCCAGTAGTCCATAATAGTAATGGGTTATCTATAGGAGTGCCACCCATGTTCTTGCTCAGTAAAAAAAAAGTAAATAAATAAATATTATGCATTTTTAAGATGATGAACTAAAGAAAAACAACCAATAAAAATAATGGTATCATACAGGAAATCAGTATGATATGTGCATTGGATAGGGTTTCCTTATTGATATTTAATGCTGAATTCATATTAATTAGGTCAGAATTCCTAGGCCAACATTTAATTTATGACAATATATTACAGAATAATATATGTAAATGGCTGAATGAAACCCATCATTAATGTACATTAATAATTATTAAAAGAAATTGTGGGATAATAATGTAGTATTTGATTTGTGATAAGGCTGACTTATGATTAAAAGTCAATTCAATCATTTATTCTCTAGTTTTGGAAAGTTGCTTCTTCATTTAAAACGTATTTTCTTGTTTCTAAAATATTGAAAATATTACTAATCATGAGGGTGTTTCAGAAACTTAACTAAGTTATGTATTTAATTTAGCACTTTAGTTGTTATCCAGAATGAGCACCTAGTTAACAATCACAGTAAAGGTTTCTACTGCCTTTTGAATCATGGTATAAGGGCTCTCACGGAAACACTTCTATCTCAAACACTTGATAGAATGCTGGCTTTCTCACATAGGGAAGAAGCAGAGCAAGATCAGCTCTGGTAGTTTTCATTGGTTTCCCAAGGTTAGCAGTCTAAGTAAGGCAATTTTTTCTGTGCCCCCATCTGACACTGTAGTAAAAGGAGTCTCTCTCTGTCTCTCTGTCTCACTGTCTCTCTGTCTCTCTCTCTTTCTCCTCTCTCTCTCTCTCTCTCTCTCTCTCTCTCTCTCTCTCTCTCTCTCTCTCTCTCCCCATGAAGTCTGAAATACAAAATCTGAGTGTAGTCTATATGCCCACTGAAGTACATGCTCATGCAGAACAAGGTACACACACAGAAATTGAATCATTGAAGAATATACCTGCCTGGTCTTTATCAACCAGGGAACAAAATAAGCATCAGTCTATGTGTTCAGTAATAAAGACCCAAAAACTAAATTTGCTAAAAATTTTAAGTATCTGATTATTAATTGGTGACCTGACTGACATAAGCTATTGAACATATTTCTTGATAATGAAGCATTTCATGAACAAGACATATCTCACATGTCTGGAACACTGATCAAAACAATGTAAATGCCAAGCT
>NW_004524951.1:813933-816887 GCF_000260255.1 Octodon degus | reverse complement strand
TTAATTTTTTATTTATTATTTTTGTGGTACTCATGATTAAATTCAGGACCTTGTATTTGTCAGGCAGGGGCTTATTCCAGAAAGATATATCCCAGCCTTTGAATTAATTTTTAAGTTTGCCTTGTTTGGTAGCAATGCATGGCATCATTTTAAGAAATTACATGAAAGAAAGGAAACATGCAGGAGAATTTACAGAACCAGGTGGAATATAAGCACTAATTGTAAATTTACTTCATGCTATGGACAAAGAAATGCACCAGCTTCTTCCTAAAGTTTGTTTTTACAATGATATTCCAAAAAAAATTCATTGTCTGTTGTTTCACAAAGTCACAATGAAGATCCAGGTATAATAATAAAAAAAAACTTTTATAATATTTGCATTCCAGCCTCAAAAATATTAAACATCTTTCATATTCATTAAATACTTTTGAAATTGAAATTTTATTTTCTGGCAAGAGCTGTCTAATTCTTTCAAAGCTATTATTTCTTCAATCTTATGGCAGGCTAGCAAAAAGAAATAAAAGTTTCACAGAGCCATCTGTTCAATACATATATTTAGTTTGAATCTAAATATCTTGGTTTCTGTGAAAAAATTGAACAAAATTCTCTTGTATTCCCCAGAAAAAAATATTTGTGTGTATCACTGTTGATCATTTCCTTTCAATTTAAAAATATTTCACTTCCAGTGAAAGCACAGTGACTATTATAAATTATAGGAATAACATCATATTAAGATAAATTTGTATTTCATAGACGATGGAATGTGATTCTAGCAAGAAGGCTCAGGTCATGAAATCATTCCTGCAGCCTTTTTAAAATATCTAAGTGCATGGATAGAAGGTATATGAAGACTTGGGTTAGGAAAGTAGAATAGCACACATAATTATATGTATTGTATCTATAAAATATACAGGACATACATGAACAATTACAAATTGTGTATATATGGAGAACTTATTAGACCAGTCTCCATTTTCTTATGTGTAAAATTGAGCCAATAATAGTGCAAGAATGACATTGCAATTTTGAGGTGTACTCTGAGTAGTATATGTCACAAAATACCCAAAAATTCAGCCACTGTTATTATTAAAATCAAATCATTCCACATCACAGGCTGCACAACCAGATGATAAGAAGATATCAAGTGACTGGCTTCTCTCCTACATCAGAGGAACAAAGTGAGCAGAGAAAAAGAGAGCCAGACGATGGGACCCTGATGATGAACAACCAAGAATAGCAGGGCAGAACAAAGTCCAGAACAAAATCAAGAATATAAGCCAACATAGCGAAAGTCAAGTGAATCAGTATTGTTCTTGGGGACAAATTCACATGGAATAGAAACAAAGGTCAGGCTGTCCTTTTTTTCTTT
This sequence comes from Octodon degus, assembly GCF_000260255.1. Lineage (NCBI taxonomy): Eukaryota > Metazoa > Chordata > Mammalia > Rodentia > Octodontidae > Octodon > Octodon degus. The sequence goes on along the minus strand of NW_004524951.1, from coordinate 815,518 downwards.
TTAGCTTCATTTTTATGTTATCTTTCTTTTTGTATTTCCTTTTTCTTTTTTTTCCTTTTTTTTGTTTGTTTATTGTTTATTCCCTCTCTTAGAAAACTAAACCCATTCCCCATGCTGAGTCCAAGTACAGATAATCCCTTGCTTAGTCCTACATACTTTTTTTCTGCCTTCTCTAGTTTCCCAAAACTTGCACAATCATCCTTGTCCTCCAATCTTGCATCAACTAACTTTTCAGTTATCTTCTTTTTTTATCAACTATCCTTGTTAAATTTCCCATCACAGGATAAAATCACTCTACCAAGGAGAAACATTTTACATATAAACTATTTATGACTGGTTCTGTTATGTAACTGTAGATGTTGCTCCTATGGTTTAAGGTACAAAAGTAATAGTTACCATAGTTTGTCAGTTTGTAAACTATGCTTGATGCTATTGAAATCAATACCTATTCCTCTTTATCCAGGATGGCACATGCATTCTAATCATTTGTTGTTTCTTCCATAACAATAATAGGAAATCTGGGGTAATACCTGCAGCAAAACCTAACACCAAAGGACTGGGAAATGAACCAAACAGATACCAACATTCAACTTTTAATTAATTGGGAAAGTAAGTTCTTCATGCAGGCACAAACCAGGAAGCTCCTACACACAGATGACATCCCTGAAGAACAGTTATTTCCTCAAGAGACCTTAGTACTAGTGATATAGCTACCTATTTAAAAAATTACAAGGGTTATTATAGATAGCAAAATTAAAAACTTTTGAAATAGGAAGTGATAAGACACAGAAGCAAAAGAAAATATCAGACCTCCAGGCCAACTGAACAGGTCAGCAGACAGTGAGACAGAGGAAAAATGTAACATACACACCTGAGGTTTCTGAAACAATAGAAAATAAAGCAAATAAACAAATCTACATGGCTATAGAGGAAATCATATCAGAAATAATCTCTCAAGTTAAAAAAGAAATGACAACTATAATGCAGCAATTGCTCAGCAAGCCTAAAGTAGACATAGATAAACAATAGACATGCATAGGAAAATGATGGAAACCTGGAATCAACAGAATAGGAAACTAGTAGAATTCATGAAAAAGATTCAAACAGATAACCAGGAAATTATATTGACTGCTGATAAAAGTGCTTGAAAGAATTTGAAGACAGATTTCCAGAACAAGACAAGACCAAACCTGGCAATCAAAAAGTAAAAGATCCCTTTAAAAGAAAAAAAAAAGGATCAGAAAATATAACAGATGCAAGAAGATACAAAAGGGAAACAAAAGAAGACTGGTAAGTGTCAGTGAAAAAAGCAGGAGTCAAGAAAAATGACATAAAAATGATTATTTGCTCTTGTGACAGAAGAAAGCTTTCAGACATGGACATGGATAGGTACATACAATCAGATAGAATTGAAAACAGCCATGAGCAGAATATTCAATATCCAGACATATAATAATAAAAAAATCTCAAAAACTGAGCACATAAACAGAATAATAAAAGATATTAGAGAGAAGAAACTGATTATCTATAAAAGAAAATCCAACAGAATCACAGCTGACTGATCAAGTCACACCCTCAAGTCAAC
>NW_004524951.1:812451-813833 GCF_000260255.1 Octodon degus | reverse complement strand
TGCTGTACAAATGTCCAATATAGACATGAAGAAATGCTTACTATCCCTGGCAGTAAAAGAAATGCAAATTAGAGTAACTATTAAAGTAACTCTGAGATTCCATCTTAGGGTGGAAAGAATGGCCATCATGGAGAAATGAAACAATATGCCAGGCTTCGGAGAAAAAAAGAACCTTCTACATTGTTGATAAGAATGTAAATCAATGTGATAACTGTGGAGATCAGTATGGAGATTAAAAAGACAAACAAACTAGCAATTCCATTTGCCACAGCTACTTCCCTTCTAGGTACATTGCTGAAATAGCTAAAGACATCCTGTTGCAGTGATATGTGCCACCCATGTTTAGAGTAGCATGTCTGTAATAACCAAGTCTTAGAAGCAGTCCACATACCTATCAACAGCTGAAAGGATGATGTGCTATTTATACACCATGGCATACTACTCTGACATGAAAAGATAAATTTGAATGATTTGTAGAAAAATGTGTACACTTCGAGACCATAATGATAAGTGAAATAAATTACACATGGGAGCTTAAGTATTGCGTTGTTTCTCTTCTATGAGAAACCCAAAATGTAAATACAATCATATTCAAAATAAAATACAGATAATAGTAAATAGGCAGATAAATCTTCAAGGAAGATTAAGGAAGCAGGAGAGAGAAAAAGGAGAGAAAAATGATTAAGATGTGTTACATACACATACCCATTCCGCACATTATGTACTGCAAATGCATAATAATATTAAAAATGAACAAATAAATACATGTAAACAATAAAAACACATGGCCAACAAAAATGAAGGGATAAACAATCTCAACCAGAAATCATCTCAGTTACTCTGTTATTGTCACATTTTAAATGATTTGTTCTTCTTAGCCTTAATTTTGTTTATAAAAATCTAAATTTATCTGCATATGATTTGAGAAACTCAATTCTTTATATTGAATTGGATTTTTACTTCACAGATTAGCAAAAGTATGTGGGATCTCACCAGCAAAGAGCATGTATGATGGTATAAAATTAGAACGAAATAAATGCAGTTGTTTTGACAAAGCTGACTTTTCGTACATATGACTTGCACTGTCACATGCCTGTGTAGGTTTTTCTGCACTCCGATTTTTTTATTCCACTACATTCCGTTCTTTTAACAATTTCTAATCTGCTCTGGAAGATTGAGTTTCACTGGAGCATGTGATTCAGTGTACTTGTAGTGAAAATCCCAGGAAATTCATGAAAGTGGTTAGTCCCTGATTTTCCAGTCAGTGATGGTAGCAAGCAATCTCAGAATCTAAATTATAAGACATGTAATATGAATGAAACTCCAAAGACACATCCATGAAAGGTTAAATATTTCAAAATCATTAAGCAGTTTGTTTATTT
>NW_004524951.1:810769-812351 GCF_000260255.1 Octodon degus | reverse complement strand
ATAATAAAAGATATTAGAGAGAAGAAACTGATTATCTATAAAAGAAAATCCAACAGAATCACAGCTGACTGATCAAGTCACACCCTCAAGTCAACAAGTGCTTGGAGTGAAATATTTCAAGTCCTGAAAGACAAACCTTCCAGTAAATATGAATATACCCTTAAAATTGTCTTTCAAAATTGATGGAGAAATAAGACATTTCATGGCAAAGAACTGCCTAAGAATTTTATGTTCATAAAAAAAACCTACAAAGAGTACTGAAAGACCACTTTCCTCCATGGCTGCAGTGATTGATGATGTAGAATGTACCTAAGGAGAGTCACATGTAGAGAAAACATTCTCTCAGGCTTTCACAGAATGCATATTGGTCAAGCAATGGCCATGACTCATCCACATGGTCGACACTGAAAATAGATATATCAACTGCAGTATAGGGTTTCAGGGTAAATCCTGAGGGGATTTGACTGACCTTGGCAGCTACAAAGGTTATATTTCTTGTTATATAGATCTTTTGGTTTTAACCATCCAGGAGAAAAGTATAAAAATAAGGTATAAAAAGTAAAGCCACATTAATATGCTGAGCTATAAAAGGCTCAAGTCAACAATTTCTGATATTGCCAGTCCTACAGATAACCCATTACTATTATGGACTACTGAATTATATTGGATTATATTGCTGAATTCATGCACCTACAATATTTAAATGGCAATGGAATACCCATCTCTGACAAAACTAAACAAAAAAGAGAATACTAATGAAGAACCATTTTGTATCTGTATGTACAGAATAATTAGGATAGATATATAGCTACTTTCTCTTAAATCAGTGAGAAGAAAGATTTGTACTAAAACTGTCTCATTGCTATTTGTTACTCAATAAAATTAATAAATGAAATACATTATAAAAAGAGTACTGAAAGATATGGTAGATAGAGTAAAAATGACCATAATTTCAAAAACAATGAACAAAAAATTACTGGGCAGGGTAAGCAATTAAACAGAGGGCAAAGGCAGGGAACCAACAAAAGGAAAATCATGTGCCCTGGATAAACTCACACATATCAGTTAAAACTACCAATCCCTGAAATCACTAAGCAGAAGAAACAGACTAGCAGAATGGATTAAAATATAAGATCCAACAATGTGTTGTATGCAAGAAACATATTTAAATCAATAAGCAGCTTATAAACTGAAAGTCAAAGAATAGAAAACAATATTACAAGTGACCAGAGCCCAGAAAAAGCAAAAGTAGGTATTTTGTTTTCAGAAAATGTGAATCTCAAAGTAAAAACAGTCAAAAGAGATGCATAATGTCACTACATGCTAATTATGGGAAAAATCTAGAGGAAGATTAAGTATATAGTTAAGTATTATGTAAGTTATAAGTATGGGAATATTTAACCATATAGTACAATCACTAGTAAACATAAAAATCAAGCAAAGAATATAATAAGGGAATTTAACACCCCATTTTCACAAAGAGATTGACCAGACAATAACCCAGCAAAGAAGTATCACCATTTTACCAAACCTGTGAACAAATGGACTTAGTAGACATTTATAGAGTTTTGCAAACAGTATC
>NW_004524951.1:808285-809909 GCF_000260255.1 Octodon degus | reverse complement strand
AGCTCAGCATATTAAAGTGCCTGCAAGCAGGCATAAAGGCCAGGATTCTATTCCCGGGCATGCTGTGCCAGCCCTGTCCCTGGGGCATACTGAGATGGCAATTGAGGCTGGGCATAGTGGTGCATACTTGTAATCCTAGCACTTGGGATGCTGTAAACAGGTGGATCACTACAAGTCCAATCTAGTAGTGAGAACCTGAATGCCCTGTAGACCCTTCCCTAAAATTTACAAATAAATAAAAAAATAAAAAAATAAAAAATATATAAAATAAAAACATAAAATACCTAGGAATGAATCTCAAAGATTATGTAAAAGATTTGTACAGTGCAAACTATAGTACTATGATAAAAGAGATGGAGGAGGATTTCAGAAAATGAAAAGGTAGTCCTTGCTCTGGGTAGGAAGAACTGACATTGTGAAAAATGATATACATTTCCAAAATGATATACAGATTTCATGAAATCCTAACTAAAATAATAATAGTGGCTGGCAATATAGCACCTCAGTTTAAGTGCCTGCCTAGCAAGTGCAGGAACCCAAGTTTGATCCCCAGTACCACATGCTGTGTTGGTCCCAGAACCCCAAACACACTGAGACTGCCACCAAAACTGTGAGTGTTGGTGTATGACTAAAATCCCAACATTGTGGAGGCTGAGACAGGAAGATCACTGTAAGTCTCAAATGCATAGCAAGACCCCGTAATAAAACAATGAAAATAAAATAACAATGTATGTCATGGATCTGGAGAAAACATTCCCATAATTCATCTGAAAATAGAAGAGAACACAATAGCAAAAGCAATCCTGGTCAACAAAGGAAATTCCAGAGGCATCGCAATTCCTGACTTGAAATTATAATACAAAGCTACTCTGAAAAATTAGCATGTTATTGGCAAAGTAATGTACCTGAGGATCGGTGGAACAGATTAGAAGATGCAAACAGAACTGCACACACACACACACACACACACACACACACACACACACACACACTCAGCCACCTGATCTTTTATAAAGAGCCCAAACATGTTCATTGGAAGAAAGATAGCCTGTTTAATTAATGCTGCTGGAAAAACTGGCTTTCCATATGCAAAATGCTGAAATTAGACGGATATCTAACATGCACCAAACTATATTCAAAATGCATTAAAGATTTAATTATTAAAACAGAAAAAGTAGATCTACTGAGGTGAAGGTATGTAGAAATCTTGACATAGGGGTAGGTAGACAGCTCATGAACAAAAACTGAATTCAACAGGAAATCCTTCAAAGAATTAATAACTGGGATCTCATCTTTTTGAAGTTTCTGCAAGTCAAAAGAAATTAACAACAGAGTAAAAAAGAAAACCCATGAATTGGATTTGAAAAAAAATATAGCCAATTATTCCTCAGATAAAGACTTCTATATAGAATATATAAAGAATTTTAAAATACCAGACCTCCATAATTCAAAGATCCAGTCCAAAAATGGACATTTGAGATGAATATGCACTATTTAGGTGAAGAAATACAAATGGCAAGTAGATACATGAAAAATATTCATCATCACTGGTCATTCTAGAAGGGCAAGTTAAAGAAACACTGAGAGTTCACCTCACTCCAGAAAGAATGACAATCATCAAGAC
>NW_004524951.1:799751-802217 GCF_000260255.1 Octodon degus | reverse complement strand
CACTATATAAAAGCAAGTTTTTTTCTTACTGGTATATATCTATATCTCTATCTATCTATCTATCTATCTATCTATCATCTATCTATCTATGTAACTATTCACCATGGGAATGACTTATTTGCAGGAAATAATGTTTAAATAGAGACACAAAACCTTTTTATTTTTTGAAGAGAATGAAAAATGATAAAAAAATATTAGAAATGACACATAATTTCACTAAGCAGAATAATAGAAATTCAACAATGGTTGTTGTATTGCATAATGTTAACTTCAAATTAGTCCTTTAGATCACTGTAGGAGTCCCTTCCAGGTCCTCGTCTTGGTCCAACAAGCCAATATTTGTAATCCCAAAGTTACATTATTGGAATCCCATCAAGTTAATTCCAATCTACCACTTTCATTACAACCCATGGAAAAAAAATAAGGACACTATATTATATATTGGGGAGTCAAGGGGCTCTAAGTCAAGCCATGAAGATGGCTTTCCAGAACCAAGAGCGACCCAGGGTCTCACCCACTTTTTATTCAGTGGAGGAGTGGCTTGAGGAGGATTGACTAAGAATTGTTTAAAATAAGTGACTACTGTGAGCTGAGCTAGATGGGTGGCCTACGTTTACCTCTGCCATATGCAGCGAGGTTGTACAGAGAAAGTAATCTGCTTTATGCTATAGAGATAGTATCTTAATGTTTTGGGATATCTGGTGCTTCAGGTTTGATGTAGTCTTTCAAGCCCCAGGAAGTCACACTCTCTGTCCTGAGGCTAGATCGCAGCTTATAGCATGGAGCATTAGCTTTCCCATCCTGTCTTGACCCGGCTCATATTAAAGAGCAGCAGGTATAGGTTACCAGGGAAACATGCATGGCACTTTCAAAGACTATCACCAGCACCTCAGCTAGACCAGTACACATTGCTTAAGGCCAATTGAAGGATAAACAAAAGTGCTAGCCAGCTCTGTACATAACAATATGAAGAAATAGGGTCAGGCTCAGTCAAAACGGAGACAGTTGCTCTTCTTTCAAGGAGAGCTGCTCAAGTGGTCCTCCACAGGTTACCAAATATAAACATGCAAAATTGATTTAAAAAGTAATAAGAAATTATGAAAAAAATAACCCTTTAAACATTAACTGTTCCTTTCATTAGACCAGCGGAAATTTGACTATGAGAAATTGTGCTGCTATGAACAAGGCTGCACATATATCTCTGTGGTATAGTGTTTTCAGTTCTTTTGAAAAAATACCCAGAAGTGGAATCGATGGGTTGAAAGGCTCTTCTAATGTTAGGTTTTGAGAACTCTCTGCACTAATATCCATAGAGGTTTTAGCAGTCTACACTCCTACCTACAAATGAGAAGGAGTCCTTTCTCCCCACAGCCTCTCCAGCATTGGTTATGAGCTGATTTCCTATGACAGCTATTCTTTCTGAGGTGAGATTTTATCTCAGTGTTGTTTTAATAAGCATTTCACTATGACCCGTGCTGTGGAACATATTTTCTTGTATTTATTTGCCATTTATATTCCTTCCTCTGGGAAGTGTGTATTCATCTCACATGTGGATTAGGTCTTTGAATGTTGGAAGTCTTTTTTACTAATTTATATATTCTAGGTAGAAGTCCGTAGGTTATTCCTTTGCTGTGCAGAAACTTCTCAAAAAGAAGGTATGCCAGCTGTTGGTTCTTTGAAGTATTTCCTGGGCAGTTTGGTTTTGTTCATGAACTCTGTGCCTATGCCTATGTCTTCAAGATTTCCACATTCTCTCTCTCTCTCTCTCTCTCTCTCTCTCTCTCTCTCTCAGCCACTTATGCCACTAAACTATTTCCCCAACCCTAAACACATGAATTTCTTTTAAGATATTAGAGATATTTATTTTTATAAAATTTTTGCTTCTCCAATTATTTTATAATGCCTGATTAGGCAAAGTCATCTTGCCCTTTTCTTAATTCTGAAAGCATTTTCTCATTGGTAATGCCATTTATTCTTAATAATACACTTTCGTTCTAGCACTTCATTCTTGTCACACACTGTCAATTGACTTTTCAAGTCATATGTAGAGTCTCCTTAATGGAAAAGCATTATACTCTGCTAATTTATTCAATTGGTACTTTTGATGAAAGATTGAAGAAACTGATAGTGAGTATGCAAATATTATTGAAGTAAAGCACTCCAATTAAGTTAATCATAAAGCTGAATGAAAACCCATTAATATAGCTTTTGCAACCTTTGCCTTCTAAAAGCATATGGCAAACATTTAAAGGAATTTGGGAAGCAATGTGTCAGTGAAAACCTCATGAATAATAGACCCATCAGACCTGACTCCAAGCAATGCCTCTGCCACTTACGCAGTTGGTGGTGAGGGCAGATGTACACTCTTAGGTATCTATCAGTACCCAATTGGTATTATGTCTAAACTAGCACAGACTATATTATTTTACAAATGATGATTTGATACCAGGAATTTGATTTTTTTTT
>NW_004524951.1:798907-799651 GCF_000260255.1 Octodon degus | reverse complement strand
TTTTATTACCTATAAAAATAAACTTGAGGCTTTTACATACAAATGAATTGAACAACAAACAATGGTCTTCAGTGAAATAAATCAGATCTACATATGTAAACATTATATTGTCTCCCTAGTGTAAGAACCTAAAAAAAATAAATAAAATCTGAAAGGTACAATAGATAATGTGAAAGGGATAGAAACAGTTTGAAAAGATTAAGCAACTGGGATAAGGAATAAGACAAAAGAAACAAAGAATGGGAAAAGATGTATTTATACACAAGTATAGGATAGCTTATATAATTGTATTGCTGATTTTCACTCATCTGTTCTCTTTCTTCTCCTTTTTAATTTCTTATAACTTTTTTTTTTTTTACCAATCTTACATCCTCATATCTGGTAAGCTAAGCAACTCTTTTGAAGACAACCTTATGCAATACTACAATCATTACTGAATTCCTATTATTTTGTTTTATGAAATTCTGTATTATTTCTAATGCTTTTTACTACTTATTTTCCTTGAAAATAAGAATAAATAAGTAAAAAAATGAGTAATAGATAGGGTGAAATGAGAAAAGACTGTTTAAAGTGAAAAATGAACTACAATGAGAGAAATGGAAAAGAAAGAAAGGGATAAGGGAGAAAATGCAAGTTAGCTATACCTTTAGGGTCACTTAGTTCACTGAAAATGAAAGTTCTCTTGTACTCTGAATAGCTACTTTGAAAAAAATAACATGCAACAGTTTAACTTTTGTTTTTTTT
>NW_004524951.1:796220-796915 GCF_000260255.1 Octodon degus | reverse complement strand
TGTATGTATAATTAGAAATTGGTAATCATCTTCAGAGAATATATTTTTTTCACATTTTGATGGCTTTATTTTGATAAAAAATGTCAGGTTTCTGGAATCTAAATAATAGTCTTCTGAGTAAAGACGCAATTCATTTTAAATCCTGGAGATAAACATCTAGAAATTGAATAGCTAGGGCAAATATATTTGATTCAGTCAAGTGGTTGTTGACTTACTTTCAGTAGCATAATATACTTGAGCCAGTATAATAAAAAATCCTGATAACCTGGCAGCCAAACAACATTCACAGGATCTTAAATATCACTTATTAATATATTAATTCTTAAGAGGCATAGTATAGTCATGTTCAAACATTGTTTTTCATTCTCTTTTGCAACAAATTTGAAATACTCAAAGTACATCAACTTCTCAAGTACCTATGTTTAAATTCTTATAAATTAGAAATTGATTTTTAAAATTCAAAGTTCATATTATTTGTGTAAAATGATTGTCAAATTTTGTAAACCTAGTTGGATGTTTTATAACTTTTTCCAAGATAAGTTTAGAAAGTTTTTACAGTGTAGCTTGAATGTCTATGAAGGCATGTTGAGCTTTCACATGTTCTAGTTTTGGAACTTTAGCTCAACAAACTTAACCCTCTGGTGATAGACTGCAACAAGGACCAGTCATCTGATACTAGAGGAATTTGATTTTTC
>NW_004524951.1:768154-788600 GCF_000260255.1 Octodon degus | reverse complement strand
TCTCTCTCTCTCTCTCTCTCTCTCTTTCTTTCCAGAACTGGGGATTGAACTCAGGCCTTCATGCTTGCCAGGGAAGTGTTTATTCCACTGAGCCATCTCCCCAACCCAACACATACTTTCTCTTACAGTAGACTGAGTGTTCCTCTTTTACTGTTTAAATCTTTGATCCATTTTGACTTTAGTTTAGTACATGGTGATAGAACTAGTTCTAGTTTAAGGTTGCAGCATGTGGAGAGCCACTTTCCAACACCATTTGTTAAAGAGACTATCTTTCTTCCAATTAATGTGTTTGGCCCCTTTGTCAAAGACAAGGTGGCTGACTGTTTTTATAGTTGAATCTGCATCTTCTCATATGATCCTGTGAACCTCATGTCTGTTTTTTGCCAGTAGCATGCTGATTTTATCACAGTTGCTTTATAGTATAATTTCAAGTTGGGATTGTAATGTCTCCTGCCTTGCTTGTGTTGCCTAGTATTGTCTTTTCTATTCTAGGTCTTTTATCATTACAAATATATTTTAGGAATATTTTCTCTAGATCTGTGAAGTACATTGATGGTATTTTGATTGGGATTTCATTAAATATGTATAATAGTTATGGGAGCATGGCCATTTTCACAATGTTGGTTCTTCCTATCCAGGAGCAAAGAATATCTTTCCATTTTCTGAATTTCTTTTTCATCTCTTTTTGCAGAGTATTGTAATTTTCTTTCTTTTTTTTTTTTTTTCCTTTGAAGGAACCACGTATTGAACCTTGAACGTATTGCCCTTGCACTTGCCAGAGAAGCACTTATTCCACTGAGCCATCTCCCTGGCCCTGTATTGTAATTTTCATTATATCAATCTTTTACTTCTTTTGTTAGATTAATTCCTAAGTATTTCATTTGTTTGGATGCTATTGTGAATGGTATTGGTTTTCTAATTTCTCCTTCAGTGAGTTTGTTATCTGTGTAAAGGGAGCCTATTGATTTTTGGGTGTTGACTTTGAGTCATTCTACAAAACTGAACTTGTTTATTAATTGTAGGATCTTCTTGGTGGATTTTTAGGGTCTTCCATAGACAGTGTCATATTGACTGTGAATAATAGTAGTTTTGCTTCCTATTTATATATTTTTATTTTTTTTTATTTCTCTTTCTTGTATAATGGCTCTGGCTCATTTTCCAGAGCTTTATTGGATAGGAGTGGTGATAGTGAGTATTCTTGTCTGTACCTGATTTCAGAATAAACATTTAAGTTTTTTCTTCATTTAGGGTGATATTGGTTATTGGTTTGTCCTTGATGACTTTTACCATATTGAGGTTTAAGCCATCTATTCAAGTTTTTTGTAGGGCTTTGATCATGAATGACTGTTGGACTTTGTTAAAAGCCTTTTTTGGATCTATTGAGATGATCATGTCGTTTTGGGTTTTGGCTCTATTGATAGACTGTATTACATCTATATATTTGTGTATATGTACACAAATATATAAATAAACCATCCTTGCATCCCTGGACTGAATCTTACCTGGGTGTGGTGTATAATCTTCCTGATGTTTTGCTGCATTCTATATGCTAGTATTTTATTGGGGATTTCTGCATCTATTTTCATGAGGGAGATTAACTTATAGTTCTCTTTTTGGTTGACAATACTCTGGTTTTTGGTATCAGTATAATACTAGCCCTGATGGAACGATTTTGGGAGTATTGCTTGCTCCTGAATTTCAATGAACAGTTTGAGGATTATTAGGATTCAATCTTCTCTAAATATCTTACAGAATTCAGCTAAGAATCTATCAGGACCTGTGCTTTCATTTGTTAGTAAGTTTTTTAGTATGTTTCCAATGTCAATGGTTGATATTGGTTTCTCAGAGTTTTTATATTTTCTTGATTCAATTTTGGAAATTTATACCTATCTAGGAATCTGTCCAATTCTTCTGCATATTCAATTTTGTGAGAGAGGAAAGATTTTCAAAATATCTATTGATAATCTTCCAAATTTCCCTAGGATCTGTAGTATTTTCACACTTTTCATTTCTTATTTCTTGAATTAGAGTTTTATCTTTTCTCTTTATCACAATGTTGACTAAGAGTTTATCAATTTTATTTAATATTTTTAAAGAACCAGCTCTTTGAATCATTAATTGTTTGTATAATTTTTTTCGGAATTGCATCAATTTATGCTCTAATCTTTATAATTTCCTAGCTTTTTTGGACTTTGGGTTTTGGGCTTGGTTTGATCTTCCTTTTCTAGATACTTGAGGTGTAACATTAGAGTATTTCTTCTCATTTTGTGTGAGTTCAATGGTATATATTTCCCCCTGGGAACTGCTTTCATTGCATCCCACAAATTAAAGCAAGTCATGTTTAAATATTTATTATTTTTCAGGTATTATTTAATTTCTTGTGTAATTTCTTCTGTAACCCATTGTTTTTTGAGTAGGGTATTACTTAATTTCCATGTGTTTACAGGGCTTTTGCAGTTTCTTTTGTCATTAATTTCAAATTTAGTTGCATTAATAATATTCACAGAATACTTTGTCTTTGCTTGCATTTACTTAAACACAATCTATGGACTAGTATGTGGTCTGTTATAGGCAATGTCACATGTACAGCTGAAAAGAATGTGTATTCAGATGTTGTTGCGTAGAACACTCTGTAAATGTCCACTAAGTACATTTGTTCAAAGGTTTTGTTTAGTTCTTCTAACTCTTTGCTCATTTTTGTCTAATTGACCTTTCTTTTTCAGATAAGAGAGTGTGAAGTTCCCCTGTTAAGATTGTGTTATGGATTATTATATTTTTCGTGTCTTATAAAATTTGTCTTCTGTGTCTGGGTGCTCCCATGTGTGGTGTGCACGTATTTATGACTATACTATTTCTTCCTCTTGAAGTTTTCCACTAGACAGTATGTACTTATCTTCTTTATCTAATTTAATGATTCTTCATTTAATGTTTAGATGGTCTTCGAACAGAATAGGTACCCCTGCTTTTTTCTGAGCTCTTGGAGATATAGTATTGTTTTCCATCCTTTGACTTTTAGCCTATGAATTTCTTTTTGGATTAAATGTGTTTCTTGTGTACAGCATATTGTTGGATTTTCTTAATCTGCTCTGCTAATCTAGTTCTTTAACTGGTGAGTTTAGTCATTTACATTGATGTTTACAATTGATGTGTATTGGCTTATGTTTGCCATATTATTTTCCTGTTGTTGGTTCATTACTTTTCCTGTTATTAATTGTTTGCCCTGTTTCATGAGTTCTTCATGTTGTTTTTCGTGTAATTGTGCTCATTTTGATCCCTTTCTTAAATGTCTTTTCATACCCTGTCTAGGGTTGGTGTGGTCGTTATGAATTTCTTTAGTTGTTCTTTGCCATGGAAGTATTTTACTTCTCTACTAAACTTGAAAGAGAGTTTTCCAGTGTATGTCAGTCTGGGTTGGGATTTGTAATTTCTTATAGCAATTGAAATACTTTGCCCAGTACTCTTTTTGACTTGATGTTTTGTGTTGAAAAATCTGCTGCTATTCTGTTGGGTTTTCCTTTAAATGTGATCTGTTTCCTTTCTCTGATGGGTTTTCATATACTATTCCTGTGCTGAATTTCTAGGATCTTGATTGTTATATGTCTAGGTGTAGATTTCATTGGGTTCATATTGTTTGGAAGTCTATATACCTTAGTTTCCTGAAAGTCTGATTATTTTCCCATATTTGGGACATTTTCTGCTATTAAGTTTACCCATGTTCTTTTTATGTCACTTGTGTTAGTTTCTTCATCCTCATTGATGCCTAATATTCTTATGTTGTTCAACTTTGCATTATCTTTCAGTTGTTGAATTATTATTTCTTGGATCCACGTTGTTTTTAAGAGTTTTTTTTTTTTCCTTTCCTGGTCACTGGCTGCTACAATGTTTTCAAAGTCTTAAAGTCAATCTTTCCTTTCATTAAAATAGTTCTGCCAACTTTTAATGGAGTTATTATTTCCTATATAACTTTTTGAATCAGTTTCCTGCCTTCTATTTCTTTCTTATACGCTCATTCTAAGTTTCCATAATTTTTGTATTCTGCTCTATTTTTTGTCAGTGTCTTCATTAAATATTCTTAGTAATTATTTCATTATAGTTATCATTTCTTTTTTATTAGATTAGGAATTTGTATTTAAACTAGTTACCATATGATCTGTCTGGGAACACCCCCTTTCACATACCTGGAGTCCTCCAGGCAGATTAGTTCACCTAAGTTGCTGCTTGGCCCCTTTATGCCAGGAGGATCTTCCTGTAGGTCTATGTGTAAGACTGGGGCTAGTGAGGCCTATCAGTTTGTCTCAGCTCACTTGGCCCAGCCCCAGGTCTCAATCTCTCCTCAAAAAAACATGCCATTGAATTCATCCCACTGGGCAGAACTCTGCCCAACAAGTTGAACTCCACCTGCTGGGCTCACTCTGTCAGCAGGACTGGACTCAGTCTGCTGGGTCATAACTCAGTTCCTATGTGTCACCACTATTTCCATACAGTAGGCTAACCGAGTATGCAGGGCTACACCTCAGTATTTTTGTGCCACACAAAAACAAGCTTATCATTCTTTATAGCTGAACAATACTCTATTGTAAAAAAATACCACAAAATTTTTATTAATTTCTCTGGTTATGGTATTTGCAATCTCCACATGATTTCCTCAGTGGTTGTACCAGTTTGTACTCCCACCAAATAATGGAGAGGTATTCTTTTCCCACAACTCTTCCAGCATTTGTTATTTGTAACTTATTTGTTACTTCTTATCGACATCCATTTCTTTCTGGGGTGAGATGGAATCTCAGTGTTGTTTTTATTTGCATCTGTCTCTCCTTTCTTTTTAATTTTTTGTTTTTTGGTTTTTGGGTTTTTTTTTTGCTTTTGGCTGGCTCAGCCCACCCTGAGGGTGGGACTGATAAGGTATATGGTGCCAGAGATCAAACCATTGTCCCCTGCAACAGCCTAAGCTTGCCAATGCAAGCACTTTAGACCTCTGAGCTATCTCTCAGGTCTCAATTTTCATATCTTCAATGTCCAATGATGTTGAACATTTTTTCACGTATCTTTTTGCCATTTGAATTTCATTTATGAAGTGCATACTTATATCAGATATCAATTTTTGGATTGGATATTTATATTTGAGGGGCTGATTTCTAAAAATTATTTATATGTTCTAGATAGAAGTCCTTTGACAGAGAAAGATTTGGCTATAATTATTTTTCTAATTTTGCTCTGTTGGTGATTTCTTTTGATGTGTAGAAACTTTTCAAGAAGATGCAATTCCAGGACCATACAGATACCTCAGGGGACTAAAGCACTTGCTTAAAGTGCAGTGGCTGGGGTTTGATCCCTGCTGTGCCATCCCAGGGTGCACTGAGATGGCAATTAACACTGAACATGTTGGCAGGCCTGTAATTCTAGCACTTGGGAGGCCAAAAAACAGGAAAGATCACTACAAGTCTGACCTGTGTAGTGAAAGCCTGTAGACCTTGTACTAAATACATTTGTAAAAAAGATGCAATTCCAATTGTTGGTTCTTTGGAACAGTTCCATATACTAGGGTTTCTATACATGAGCTCTCTACCTACCCCTATGATTTTAAGATTTCTGCCTACTTTCTCCTCCAGAATATTAGTGTTTCAGTTTTAATATTTCAATCTTGTTCCATTTGAAGTGAAGTTTAGTGAATGTCTATAAACGTAGGTCTAATTTCAGCCTTTGGCATATGTAAAGCCAGGATTTCCAACACCATTTATTAAAGAGCCTATCTTTCTCCTAGTGAGCCCTTTTATCAAAGATAAGATGCCTTAGTATATTTATAGGTGTTCTGCATCTTCCAATCTGTTCCATTGATCCTCAGGTCTGCTTTTTTTTTCTTCCTCCCAGTACCATGCTGATTTTGTCATAGTAGTTTTATAATATAATTTCAGTCAGGAATTATGATGCCTCATGTTTTTCTTTTGTTTCTCAGGATTACTTTTTCTATTCTATTTCTCTTCTATTTTAAGAAGCATTTTAGAAATGTTTTCTCTAAATGTAAGTTGTACTATTTGTATTTTGATTGTTATTGCATTGAATTTGTATAATAATATTGGAATAGCGATGGAAGTATGGCCATTTTCACAATGCTGATTCTCCCTATGTAGGAACAATGAATATCTTTCCATTTCTGAAATCTTCATTCCTTTCTTTTTTCAGAGTACTATAATTTTCACTGTATAAATCTTTTACTTTCTTTGTGGGATCAGTTTATAAGTATTTCATTTTGGGGGATGTTATTTTGAAAGGCATGTTTTCCCATAGTTTATCTCTTGCTGTATTTGTTGTTTCTGTATAGAAATTTTATTGATTTGTGAGCGTTGATTTTGTATCTTGCTATGCTACTGAATTTGGTTATTAAATCTACATTTCTTGGTGAAATATATGGGTCTTTTAGGGTCAGCGGTATACCTCAGTGTATTAAGTGCTTGCTTAGGTAAGCACAGGGGCCAGAGTTCTATCCCTGGCTCTGCATGAGGATCACTGTGAGTCTGGGCTGTGTATTAGACCGTACACACACACACACACACACACACACACACAAACTCATACCCCCCCACAAACCTATATGGATCTTTTATGTAGACATGATTCCTTCCAAAGTTGAAGGTTTCAAAATACAGTTTGTGCATTTCCTTTTTAGAGATTATTAACTGAGAGGGCTGCCTAATAGCTCAGCAGACTAAAGCACCTGCAAGCAGGTACAGGGGGCAGGGGTTTGATGCCTGGCCTGCCGTGCCAGCCCCACCCCTGAGGAGAACTGATATGGCAACTGAGACTGGGCGTGTTGGCATGCACCTGAAATCCCAGCTCTTGGGAGGCTGCAAGCAGGCAGATCACTACAAATCTGAGTGAGTAGTGAGACCCTGAACATTCTGTAGATCCTTCCCTAAAATAAAAAAAAAAATATTATTAACTGCATTGATTTACTGTATTCATCTTAATTCATGTTTGCATTATCAAGATATTTTATATTTTTAATAAATTTCCTTATTTCCTTGCATTTTTATTGTGTGTCAGAGATATTTTATTTTGTACTTATTTTAAGGCAGTGTCTTCTTTTTCAAGGCTTGTTTTAATTCAGCATGTAGCCCATATTGGATTTGCATTTGCAGCGATATTCTTGACAACATCCTGAGTGCTGGGCTCATAGGTTTGTTCTTCCATGCCCAATTCTGTTTTGCATACCATTTTTGATCCAATACTAATTTAAAAGGAGGGTTACATTCACAAAATAATGTTACATATATTTTGAAGAATAGAGTAATTTATATGAGCTGATTCATTAAATGTTGTTAAGTTTTAGCTTAATAGCCAGTGGGCTGTCTAGTTCACTAATTATTGGTTTCACTGAAGATCAGTGGTCTGTGAAACACCATCTTTAAATGCACAATTAAGAAATTGTGGCCATGAGAATGTGTCAGATGTTTCAGTTATTCTCCATTCAAAGTTGTTCTTACAATAACCAAAGACAATGGATTGAATTATGTGTGAACACCAGAAACTAGATGAACTTATTTATCCATTGGTGGTGCAATATGCATAGGTAGAAATCTGATTGAGAATTAGAATGATAAGGATTAAAATAGGGAAACCAAAATGCCCATATTTTACCCAATTTTCTAATTATGCGTTGTGAAAAGTGATGCTAATTTGTCCATTCCCAGTGCTACAATTTCACTAGGGGCCTCTCATATATTTAGCTAGAGTTTTTCAATTGTAGTCTGTAATCTTTTATCTTTATTAACACTTTATTACACTCAATCTCATGGGCTTTACCTCAGGGGTATGCCACCTCTCCCTAAATAACTATTTGAATATCTTCACATTAATTTTAAGACACTGAGAATTTGCCTGTGTGAACTGTTCAAGTTTAACTCTTGCTCATCTTGAAATCCTACTTCCTATGATGAAAGCTAAGCCTTTATGTGCATCATGCTTGCTCCCTCCTCCAGAGCTCCCTCAAGTCCAGGGATTACCCCTGTTTCTTCTGAAATCAATCTGTCTAATTTCTATTCAGCATTCAGCTGTCAGATTAGATAGCATTTTCTGTGCTACATGCTAACCCTTGCCTGAACATCTGATTTGGAGACAAATGTTCATGTAGGCTCCCATAAAGTACAGTCTCTTTACACTATAAGTTACTGGTTTAATTGTCTATACCCTTTACTAAACAGTAAAATACATATTCACCCTTAAGTCTGTATCCAAGAGTATAGTGCCCGACAGATGATTAAAAAAATAGTCACTGAATGAGAGAATAAAACTGTGAGATGATTTTTGATGTGCTCATTTTAGAGGAAAAAGATATCTTAAATTGAAGATGATATTAACATATTTTAATTATATTATACAATGTATGCGCAGATAAACAATACTCTATTGGTTATACATCTTTTAATGCTCCTTGTTTATATTGAACATACTTCCTAGGTTCAAAAATCATCCAAAAATAATAAAATAAGCCAGAATTTCGTGGCAATGCTAAAACACAACTACCTACCATAAGAACAATGTGCAATTTCAATACAAGTAAAGAGTAATACTGGAAAAATGAGGCACGAGAAGAACACACAGATAAGAACAAAATGTTCCACCTTAAAGAAATTAGGAATACCTTGGAAATTGGAAGGCACAACTAAGAAAGGGTGAAGGAGTGGGAAGTACTGAAAACAAAGGGACTGAATAAACGCCTTGCGATGGGCAACAGCTGGAAGCTGGTCCAAAACCATGACCGATATGACTGAATTCAATGTCTCAACTTTGCCACTTTTACACACTGGTGAGTGAGCATGCAAACTCTAGAGGCCTGTAGTATGAGCAGGGGTAAAGAATGGAGAAAGAAAAGGAATGAATTAAAATCAGTGCAATGATTGCACAGGTGCAACAAGCTTTCTCAGTGGTAAATCCAGCAGACAGGTGGAATGCTTTTCTGTTCCTTTCCCTTTTCCCCCACTGATTTTGCCAACCCTGTTACAATGTTGTAGAGAATGTTTTTGTGGAGTAGCAAAGGTTTTAGGACTGCGATGGTATTGTTTTTCAGCTTTCAGTGATAGAAACCATTCATTGTGGCATATGTGCCAAAGGTTTTCACTACAGATTTAGGAGAATAAATTACAGAAACAGGTATGGGAAGAGAACACTCACTTTCAATAAAAAAATAGTGTAAATTATCTCAGCACTTGACAAATCTATGTGTACCTTTCAAATGATGTTTTTGATATTTAATGTAAAATATCAATAATTAAATAAAGCACTGGATTTTTACATGAAAACTAAGTAAACAGGAAAAATAGAAGAAACTCTGAAAATAGTAAAGAAACAATTAGGGAAAATTTACTTTCCAGAGAGATAAAAATAAAAATGAGCTACTCTAAAATCTGATCAGATATAAGAACTATTAATTGAGCAATTGAATTGTGAAAGACATATTTTATAAGCTAAAAGAGAATAACTGCAAATTAAATTTGATTTCCAGGTAGTAAAATAATAAAAGAAGAAAAATTTAAAACCTGAAGAAAGTTTAGCAAGAGGTAAAGAGATTCCAATTAAGAGTACAAAAGCACTGGAAGAACTCAAGAACATACATGCCCATGGGCAACTGCAGGGAGTTACAATATCCAAATTCATGATGGCAAAACAGAGACTGCTCTTAACAGAATTTTGAAATTTGTGAGCATCAGGAAAATTTAAAAATTTCCAGGGTAGAAAAAGTCATAATTGGGCTGAGTTGATAGCTATGTAGAATAACCTCCTGCCTGGCAAGTACAAGGTCCTGAAAGAGAGAGAGAGAGAGAGAAAGAGAGAGAGAGAGAGAGAGAGAGAGAGAGAGAGAGAGGAAGAAGAAGAAGAAGAAAACTTCATAGTAAATGAATCAAAACTAGTGTAAGATTCCTCAGTAACACTGATACCATGTTTTAGAAGACCATTGACCATTCAGTTAACAATCATAATCCCATAAAGATACTTTATACTTGGGAATTGCTCGTGAATTTTAAAGAATTATTTGATTAATATTATTGTGTTTTTGCTGTTATATAAGGAGAAAGACAAACAGTACAGTGGACTATATTACAGTTTATCTCTTCTTATTTTATTATTTGTACATGTACACTCATGTTTAAAGCAGCACAGTTCACCACAGCTAAATCTTGGATGTAGCCTACGTGTCCATCAAGAGATGACTGGATAGAGAATGTGTTTACACATCGTGGAGTACTACTGTGCCATAAAGAAAGGCTAACATGAGTCACTTGTATGAAAATGGATGCAGGGTTCGATCCCCACACCATATGCCACTCTGGCCCCACCCCCAGACATGCTGAGAAGAAGACTGAGTCCAGGCATGTTGGCACGTGCCTGTAATGCCAGTGCTGGGGAGGCTGAAAGGGGGATCACTACGAGTTAGAGATGCAATTAGACCCAGTACAAAATAAAAAAGGATACATTTTTAGGCCATAACATTAAGTGAAATAAATCAGATATGCAAAGTTAAATATCATATGGTTTTTCTTATATGTGTAAAAAATATAAATAATGAGCAAAATAAAAGATTATAGGAAGTGGGGACATGATCTTTCTCAAATGGAAAGGGAATCACAAGCTGGAGGGAAGTGGAGAAAAGAATGCAAAAAGGAGAGGACAAGAGCAAGGCAGATGTGTTTATACATGTCCACACAAAAAATATAAACATTATGTACTGCAAATATGTACATAATTAGTGATGAAAAAATAAATACAAATTCCTATACATAAAACAACAGGTGTGGGGCAGTGCCTGGGCCATGGTAGGCACTTAGTATTCCATTCTGTTGTTTTGTGAGGGGCTAATGGTGTGAAAAGGGCTAGGGTTTCAGGCTATTGCTAATTGTCTGTTAAATAGCAATCGGTACTCTGCTCTCCTTTGGTAACTGAGCTCCTTCTCTTTTCTTAGTTTTGGCTAATAAAAGTTAGATTATATTACTTTGTTTTGTATATCAAGATCCACCCATAAATCAGTTTCCAGACCATGGACTTTTGGCCAGATTTGACAAATTTCAAGTCATACCCTTACAAGAATTACCCTTCTCTACTTTTATTAATCTGCCTGCAGGACAACCTTTCCATTGTCATAGTGAACCAGAATTAGATATGTTTATGAAAACTATGTCTTCTCCCCACCAAAACACACAAAACCATGATACAAGGAATCTGATTCCATAGGTATTTATAGGATGGAAGAGCTCAACACTTCGGACTATTTATCAACCCTTACACTGTTAATATGGGAATGATAGAAGCATCTATTTTCTATAAACATCTGTATTGAAGAGCATATTAGTTAACAGCAATTTGGTTTATATCTAGTGAAACAAAAATAAATAAATGGAAACAAATTTTTTTTCTGTATTTACTATAGGGTCTACAGGGTCGCACTACACAGATTGCACTTTTAGTGATGCACCTGTTTTCAGCCTCCCAAATATTGGGATTATAGGCACATGCCACCTCACCCAGTCTCAGTTGCCTTCTTCCTGCACCCTGGTGGCAGGGCTGGCATTGAATACTGTGGATCAATCATCGGTCCCTGCACCTGCCTAAGCAGGCTCTTTAGTGCACTGAGCTATATGGCTTGCCCTGGAACAGGGTGTTTTAGTAACAAAATTCTAAGTAGTTGGCATATCCTCAGGTATCAAGGACTGAGTGAGAAGACATCAATAGCACATAATGGGAACTTTTAATTTTGGCAACACTGTAGAAAACATTAGCTAAGACAACCTATTAAAACAATTTGAAATGCAGATAACTGTTCTACGCTATTCCATACATAACTCCAAAGCTCTATAAATTGCTTTCTCACATTAGAATATCCTTGTTTGTTGTTTTTTGTGCTATAACTTTTTGCTAGATGTCATGAAAGCAGGAATTCACAGAATTAGATTGAAAAATAACCAACACTGCTCAAGGTGTATCCTGCCCATGGCCTATGATGAGAACTGAGTGGGCTTTAGGGGATCTGCTATATTGAAATGACAACTACTTAATATCCAACTGCACAAGTGAAAACTGAGACCTTGAGAGAGTCTCAGGATTTCAATTTGTATAACATCAGTTAGCCAGCATGATGGAAGTTAGTCCAGGATCATGCAGCTTGTTCACATTCTTTTATTTCTATCAGTCATTTGCATTTATATCAAATCACCACTATTGGCCAAATATGAGATGTTCTGAACACAGAGATGTAAATACTACAGACTGTATCTAAATGAAACATTTGGCTATGGGTATTGGCATAAGCAACTAATTGGAAACACTTCATCAAATGTCTATAATGTTACAGGTTGTTTCAAGAGAAATAATATCTTGCTAAAAAAAAGTCTATTATTTCAAACCCTAAAGAATCTAACTGTGGAAATCAACATGTTTGTTTACTGATATACTGAGATATATATATATATATATATATATATCATATGGCAGTAGTCATTTACCTCTTGCTGGGACAAAATACCCATAGTTCATAACTTAAGCGATGAGAAATTTACTTGGCTTTTAGTTTCAGAAGTTTAGTCCATGTTTGGATGTGGCTGTGATTGAAATTACATGGTGGAATTGTGTGGTCATGGGAAACTACTCAACCCATGCTGCTCAGAGGCAGAGAAAAAAAGAAGGAGCAAGGGAAATTGATATGTCTTCTAGGTCATGCCATCAGTTTTCAAGGTCTTTCTCCAGGACTGTTTACTAGCAAATGATTCTTCTATGAACTTAACAATGTTTCTATCTACTGATGAATTCTACATTTTTATGATCAATTGCATTCTGAAAACATCACCTCTGAACACAAGACTCTTCAGGAAGATTTTAGATCTATATAATAATACATATGATCCAACTATGCCACACCATAGAATGTATAAGAATCAAAGTCAACCCACAAGAGACATAATGAATACCCATTTTCACTGTAGAACTATTCACAATAGCTAAGATATGGAATCATCATGGGTTAGATTGTCTTCAATACATGAATGGATAAAGAAAAAATGATATAGATAGATACAGATGCAGATGCAGATATGGATATATATATATATATATATATATATATAGAGAGAGAGAGAGAGAGAGAGAGGTATATGTTATTAATCAATGGAAGAAAAAATCATGCCATTTTCACAATAAATGATTAAACTAGAGGTCATGTTATGTGAAATAGATTGTAAGTATATACATTATATACACACACACAAAAACACACACATATCCCATAAGGAAGAAAACAATCATGTCATTTTAAGAATACAGGACTAAAATAAAAGTCATTACATTGTGTGAAAATCAAACTCAGAAAGAAAATTATGGCAATTTCTCTTTCCCATGTGGAATTCACCAAAGAATAACAACATCAAAGTAAAATGGAAATTATTAGAAGAGAAAGGAGATGAGGGGGGGAGGAATAAGAAGTTCATTGAAAGGAAGTTATAATCAAACTATGATATATGTAGCTATGAAATTGTCAGAGTGAAATCAATTCTTCTCTATAATTGTCATGTGTGATAAAAATAAAGTTAAGGCTCCTACATTTCTGTCAATATAAACTCAGACAAGCCTTGGTATGGCAAATTTTCCAAGTTCAAATATGGCGATAACCACAAATAATAATAAAGAAATATTTCTAAAGGTAAAAACCTATGAATGTGAGTTAAACAAAGAAAGTCTTTCCCTGGAAGAATTAAGGAGATAGATTTACTATTTTCCAAAGAATGATTCTTCACAGTAGTTTGTCTAACAGAATTTTTAACAAGAAAAATACTATATGCTCCTTATTCTTCCAATTCTCTGAATGAAGGTTTTAATTAAATTAATATGTTCCTGCACTATCATTATAAATTGTGCAAATAATGAACAAACAAATCCAAGTGTTAATGTGTTTATACACATTGTCATAGCATAAAAAGCCATATTTAATAGAGTGAAGCACTATTCATTCAAAATTCCTAGACTCAGAGCGCAGGCCCAGCATGTGAGTGAGACATCCCGGGCCCTCCAGATCCTGAACAGACCAAGAGTGCAGGCCCCAAGTGTTAATGAGACAGCCTCGGGTGCACTGGATCCTGAACAGACCCAGAGCGCAGGCCCCACATGTGAGTGAGATGACCCGCGGCCCACGGATCCTGAATAAACCAAGAGTGTAGACCTTCCAATGAGTGAGACCACCCGGGGCCACCAGATCTTAAGCAGACCGACAGCGCAGGTCTGGCATGTGAGGTGAGATGACCCGGGGCCTCCGGATCCTGAATTGACCCAGAGCACAGGCCCGGTGTGTGAATGAGACCACCCGGGGCCCACTGGATCCTGAATAGACCCAGAGCATAGGCCTGGTGTGGAACCCTTCAGCAGAACTCCCTGAAAAGAGGCTAGAGGCAAAACCCACCCAGCAGATTCAGGAGCAGTACATCTTGCCAGAGTCACACAAATGGTTCAACTCCAACAGCTGCAGCAGGATGAAGGGAGCACAGCAGCCAGACCCCAGCCAGATCCTAGCAACACCCACCTGGAGGAATCTGTACTTCATAGATACGGACCTGGTGCTAAGGTAATAACTCTATCTAAACTCTACACCAAAGTTCAGAAGACAGTGGCTATACAAAATGACAAAGAGAAGGAACAAAACGCAGTCTCAGGCCCCAAGTCTACCCAGTACAAATGCAGAAGACACTAGCATAAAGGAAACTGGAAATCACACCCCTGAAATCTCTGAAATAACACTATTGGTAGTAAAGAAACAACTGCAGAAAGGTATAGAAGAAATCAGATCAGAAATAATTTTGGAACTAAAAAATTTAGTGATAACTATAATCAAACAAATATTAAGTGCTTCTAAAATATACACTGATAAAAAATAGAGCAGAATATAAAAATGATGGAATCCCTGAATAAGCAATTTAGGAAAGAAATAGAGTGTATGAAACAGATTCAAAGTGATATACAGGAAATTAAAACCTCAATTACAAGCTGGCAAAACCGTTTGAGTGAAAGTGAAAATAGACCTTCTGACCTTAAAGATACCATTGCAGCTAGTGAAAAAGTAAGAAAAGATCTCTTAAAAATAATTAGGATGCAGGAAAAAATAATTCAATACCTGCATGATGATGCAAAGATGAACAATGTGAAACTAATAGGCATCAATGAGAAGGAAGGAGTCAATACAAATGATATAAAAAGAAAAAGGGAAGAAGTAATACCGGAAACCTTCCCAAATATGGGGCAACAATCTGACATTCAGTAACAGAAGCATAGAGAACTCCAAATAACATGAACCCAATTAAACCACACTCAGACATATAATAATCAAGATCCCAGAAATTCAGCATAGGAATAGTACACTAAAAGCTGCTAAAGAAAAGAAACAGATTAACATTTAAAGGAAAACCCATCAGAATAACAGCATATTTCTTTTGACAAACCATCAAGTCAAGAAGAGCATGAAGCAAAGTGCTTCAAGTCTTGAAGGAAAAAAATTCCAACCCAGACTGATATACCCTGCAAAACTTTCTTTCAAGTATAATGGAGAAGTGAAATACTTCCCTGACAAAGAACAACTAAAGAATTTCATGATGACAAAGCCAAGCCTACACAAACTACTAAATGAAGTTCTAGAGAGGGAGCAAATTGATCACAGCCCATAAATGAGAATGGAAAGAACCCACCAAATAGGGCAAACAAACATAGGAGAATAAGAGGTATATACTAGTAGTCTTTCAGTTATTCTTTTGTGTTCAGCAGCAAAATATTTTCATCAGCACTCTACAAATGGCCTTCTCTTCCACCCTATGGGTCATGATTCTGTCTGAGTCTACAGAGTGGATTTCAAAGAAACAGCTGTCCCACAAATGACACTTGGCACCCAGTAACTGTCATGGTCATTATCCATGTCCACAACACACTAGAACTTTTGTGATATTGTATCCTCAAACTGTTAGAAGTGTTGGTCATTTATTTGCCATCCCAGTATTCATCTTATGTTTTACTCTTAGTATTTCTTTGCTATTATGAAAACTTTTTCTTAGTTCAATTGTTTTGAAACATTTAATTTTTAATTAATGAGTATTTAATTTTCTGAATATTGCTTAATTTTCATTTTTGTTCTAAGAGTTATACTATATCTTTGACTGGAAATTTATTTAAAAGACATCATATGGATTCTCCTAGTATTAGAAACTTTAAAAAGGGGAAAAAAAAACACCATACAACTAACATAAAATTCAGAAAATATGCAGACCCTCCCTAATGTCACTGTTAGCACTCAAGGACTTTGTTTCCAAGGTTCTACCCCTGACTATCCAGCTAAACTTAATAATATCATCCAATGTACTTCTTGTCCTTCTCATAAAAGGCAAGGAGATTTCCACTCACTTGCCCTTTGTAAGGGTTTAAGGACTCAGAAATAAATTAGGCATCCATGTTAAGCCAAAGCTGTCTCCCACCTTCAGGTAGTAGTAAATATGAGGTGTCTCATTCCAAGTGATTGAAACTCAAATTCAAATTTTATCTCTGTTTACAAAATTTTGACCTATATGTAATAGGGAGAAAGATGAACAGACAATGTGTAATATGTGCACAACAGGGCATTATTCAGCCACGAAAATGTCACAATTTTGTCATTTGTAGAAAAATGAATTGATCTGGAAATTGTCATATGGAGCAAAGTAAGTCAAACTTAGAAAGACAAATGTTACATAAAAAAGATGACAGGAAAAACATGATTAGACAAGAGGAAGGGAGGAAAAGGGAAGAAGTGAGGTGCCAGGGTAGATAACAGGGGGCAGGAATATAATCAAAATACATTGTATACATTGAACCTCCCAAAAATATGAAATGGGTGGTCAAGTTATGTGCATGTATAAATCTGTCAAAAAAAACTCCTCATTCATCTGTATAACCTATGTACACTAATAAATAATTAACTGAAAGGAAAAAAATGTAAATAAAAATATTAAAAAATGAAAACAAAATAAAAATAAAAAGATTCCTGGAAGGACATTAGGCTGGCTATGGAAATGGGAAAGGATATTGACATATCTGTCTAGAATATGTAAGCGTCTGAGAATATATGGTTTATGTTTGACGCGAATATTTTCATAGTATTAGCTGTGGGCAAAGCTATCTTACCCAAATGAAATTTCCATCAGGTAGAGACTACTTTCCCTAAACTAGCTCATGTGTAAATAAGTTCTGGATCCTGGAAAGAGCAAATTATAAGTCAAGCCTTAAAAGAGAGCCAGTCCCAGATGAATACCATTTTCTCCTTTTATTATGTCAGGAACAAAGTAATGGTGACATGAATGGAGAAGCAATCTGAAGAATAGTGAACAATAAGTAGCAAAGACATGAATCATTGGATTGGCCAGAAGTAGAAAGGACTACCTGCCCTATTGTTTGTAAGAACAAAGGTATTTTTAATCTTAGTAATTATCATTAAAAGAAACATGCCTTACTAACGTATGGGAGGATAATTATGAGAGGATTTATGATTTAGACATACCACTATCATTCCAGAATGTTATCTGTGAGCTCCATGACAGACTAGAAAAAGATTGAGTTCAATTAGGAATCTAGAAATAGCCATTATGAGAAATGATGGCATAAAAATATAACACAATAGCAGAAGCAATGAAGATGAAGAATCTGCTTTGACAGATATGGGTGAAGTAGAAGTGACCAGGCATTTTTAATTAACTAAACAATGAAGTTGAAAGATGGGATAAGTTTTAGATAAGTCCTAAATTTTTTAGTAAATCTCTACCATATGCCAGACATTTAATTATGTGAAGTATGTAAAGTACAACAGTTTTATTGAAGAAATGTATATTTTTACATAAGACAAGACCATTTTATTTGTGTGTGTCCATTGGTTTTATTTAATTATACTAAAAAATAGTTCAAAGAGGATATGAACTTTAAGGAGAAAAAGTGAATGTCACTACATGACTTCATAAAGAATGTTCTTCAGCAATTAGAAAATCATAAATCAAAGTAAGATAAAGAACAGTCAAAAAAGATAACCTAACCATATGATTAGCAGATAATATTACTCACTTAGAAGGTCTGAGTTTGAAAACTTGTATTTAACATGTCAGAAATATTGACTTTAAAATGCATGACACTTTCTTTTACATAGTTTGGAAAAATAAGGAAAAGCTTGTTTGAGTTACTATATGCAGAGATGTATGTGTGTACTAAGTACAATAATATGTATTTCTAAATATGAAATAAATATGTTTCATATAATATTCAATTATATAATTTATAAATTATTTTTAAATATTTTGTTAAGTACTATCTGTTAAAAATGTAACTATTTAGTAGAGGAAAATATTTTATTTGTTTTGTAATTCATCATGATATTTTTCTTTGTGTGAACTATAGGGAAAGAATTTTTAAATGTTAAACTATTGTGTGCATTTTATTCTAATTTAATCAGGATTGTAAAATATTATTTGTATTTATTTAGTCTCACAATATTATATACCATATAGTAAATCCTTATGCTATGCCAGGTGTTGAACTAATAACATTATGCGTATTTGTTAATTTAGGAAGGAAGGAAGGAAGGAAGGAAGGAAGGAAGGAAGGAAGGAAGGAAGGAAGGAAGGCAGGCAGGCAGGCAAATCACTTGTTGGTACTTAGAGGTGTATTTTACAAAATTCTTCCATAAGATGCCAAGATTTAGGGGGAATAGTTTTCAGCATTACTTATAATCAAAGCAGAGACATTGCTGACATGTGTGTTCTGAAAGGGCTTCCATAAAAGGAAGGCATTCATTGTCATCAGTGAGGTTTGTCTTTTTCTCACCAATGTATACATTGTTTCACGGTGTGCTGACAAACTAAAATCTAAATAATTTACATCTCAAAACTTCATCTGTATTCCCAATCAATTTTCCCTTCTCCTCTCTGCTATCTGTTCTTCTTTTCTCTCTTCTTTCAGGTATATATTGCTCATAAAAATATAATTTCTATCCTTCTACAACTCTTCCATTTCTACCAACCTCACTGCTTAATGTAGTATCACAGCATGCCAGTATAGAATTAAATGGCAACTCGCAAAATACTAGTGTATTCTTCAGAGGATTGGAGTAAGGGAAAATAAACTGACAAACATTTATCAGTTAAATTTTGAATTATTCCTAACACAATTATAGGAGTACTATGCAAAAACTTCAGAAATAAACTCTTCTTACACCTTGAGAATTTAGCATCCAGGGTATTCAGAATATTAAATCAGTCTGTCTGTAGCAAGTTGTTAATAAATCCCTGAAGGTATAGTCCATGCGCCGGGAAACTGAATACATACAATAGCAGTCATATCTGGTTCCAGTAATTGCCCCAATTTGTGTAAAAGATAGAAATGTGCCCTTAAGTCTAAGAAAAATGAATGTCCAGGCCCGTAGTTTATAACCAATTGACTTTGTTCAGGAAAAGATCTTTGCATATTTTGATGTTGGCCAAATTTGTCAGCACTCTCCACTTTCATTCTGTAAATATTCAGTTATTTTCTTACAAAAAAATTGAATTCCTTCATTTTCACTTCTTTCAAAATATTTCCTGTACCTGCATAATGTTCTAGGCACCATATTTCTTCTAGAAAAAGCTAATATAAATGAAAGTGCTAATATAAATAGAAAATAGTTATCAATGAATTTAAGGTCTTTGGCTGTGTAAGTATATATGGATCACTACCCAAAACTGGAAACGTGGTGGGAGTATATTTTGGGTAGGAAGATGAAACAAAGAAAAACCATGAAGTTTCACCCATAAAGTTGAAAAATAAAAATATTACAGAATGTCCAAAATGTTGAAAAACCAGTAGATATTTGGCAAGTGAATTACATGGAAAAGCATGCTAAGCAGAGGAAATGTCCTCAGAGGCTAGGCATTAAGCTACACAAAGTATGTGGTAGAAATGAAAGTCCAATTAGAACACATATCTGTCACTAAAAAAATTAGAAAGTTGTATAGGAAACCTACTTTAACAAAACTTTGGTTAAGAAATTTGATATTTCTCCTGACATTTTAAATTATTATTTTTTCACATACCATGCATTAATATCACTTTTAATAAGGATAAAAAATGAATACATGGAATTTCTTTAGAGAATTGTATGAAATTTTAAAATTCACTTTCTATATATTTTGTGCAAAGGTATAGTTATCGTAACTTCCTTCCTGAGAAACAAATCCTTATTTTTAAACATTTTATGGATATCTTCAACAGACTGTGGATTAGACATGGCCCCTATAGTTTGTTTTAAAAATCAAAACAAACAAAAAAAAGACACAAACAAAAAAAAGACTCCCACTTTCCTTGTGGGAGTCTTTCCTTCCTTCCTTCCTTCCTTCCTTCCTTCCTTCCTTCCTTCCTTCCTTCCTTCCTTCCTTCCTTC
>NW_004524951.1:760200-768054 GCF_000260255.1 Octodon degus | reverse complement strand
TTCCTTCTTTCTTTCTTTCTTTCTTTCTTTCTTTCTTTCTTTCTTTCTTTCTTTCTTTCTTTTGTTTTTCTACCAGATATCAAATGCAAGACCTTGTGCTTGCCAGGCAAGTGTTCTAACATTTTTTTTAGTGAATCTTTTTAATAGTTCCATATTTGTTTTCTCACTCTTTGAATCTTACTGCAGATGTCAGCCTTACATATGTGTTTAGGATACTTTCCAATGTCACCTGTCACTGACACTATTGCTACCTAATTTAGCATTGTTCTGCCTCAGTTGGGCAACCTGTTCTGTCCCTATTAACTAGGTCTGATGCACTACTCCTGCTCACATACTTCCAAATTATATTCTTTGATTTAGCTTATGAAATCACCACTAAGGTGTGCATGAGTGAGTCTTCACATCTCTGGCATGAAATGGAGGACAGATTTTTTTTGACTTCTGATTTTGAAGTTAACTGGCTCCAATGCAGAAAGGGTGTGATGGAGGAAAACTACACAATCAAGAGCCTCTACTAAGGCAGGAGTGAAGGAAGGTTCAGGAAGAGATGTAGCCTTCCCAGGAGGGGGCCATTGCCTTCTCCAATGGTATCCCACCTCACAACTGCACATTCAGAGTTCAGCTGTGAACTCATTAAGACTTACACCAATGAATGCATCACTCGGGCTTCTTCTAGGAGCCCCACATCTGAACACATTAGACTTTGGATCCTTTCAGATCTAAAGCATAATAGATTACACAACTCTTACACTGCAAATTGTTTGTAAACTACTCATAGATTGTAAGTTTTTTCTTCTCTTTCTTTCTTTCTTTCTCTCTCTCTCCCTCTCTTTCTTTCTTTCTTTCTTCCTTTCTTTCTTTCTTTCTTTTTTTTTTCAGAACTGGGGATTGAACTCAGGCTTTTGCACTTGCCAGGGAAGCACTTATTCTACTGAGCCATCTCCTGGCCCAGATTATAATTCTGACTATTTATTTAAATATTGTGTTTAAACAATTTTTCTATGTTGAAACATTATTTTCTTTTGAGTCCTGTGGTAACATATACTCTTACAGTTTTTTATCCTACATAGATAGCTATAATTCTTCCTTTTTTCTCTACATATGCTGCAGGTCAACTATTTTATTCTCCAGAAATTGTGGTTGCCTTTATTCTAAGAGATCCAAATGCACGTTGATAGCTTGATCCATATTTTCAGTTGCTTAATTTATGTTTCTCTTTCAATGTTTTGAAATTAGCTTCAGATAAAAAGCATTTTGCCTTTCTTTTTGGTAATATCTTCATGGCTGTTTTATATTTCATTCTGGTTAATTTCCATTTAATTATTCACAGGGCACCTAAAATAATCAAATATCGATGCTAATTCTTACTTATAATTTGCCAATGTATATTTGTCTTTTTATATATGGAATAAAATTAGCATTCCTTATTGTGATAGTTGGTAGTTGCATGATTTTGGTCAGAGTGCTCTCTTCTTCTGCGTCTCATGTTTTTCTCATTAAACTCCCTAGTTCATTCCACTACAATATGTCTTCGGCAACCCAGTACTTTTACACATGCATTTAACTCTGCATAATATTGGATTTTACCCATAATCTTATAAACCTTTTTTCATAAATTGAAACCATAAATATTTAATTGTTAACAAAACTTACAATAAAATTTCTTTTTCATCTGCTTGATATCACCATATCTAGAGCTATTTGAATTAAAATACTTTGTTTTATTCTTCTCATATTCTTAGAAACACTACCATGCCTTCACTGCTCCAAAGTAGTACTGCCGTGTCACCATCGTTTTTCCTACAAAGACAGTTAGCAAGTGAGTTAAACAGCAAACAAATGCATTGGGGGCTGGGGCCATTATATACAAACTGACAAAATATGTTGTTGTAGATATAGAGAATATAAACATCTATACACTTTTTTTTGTCCTAAGTATTGGACACTTGTTGAGGAGTTCTTATTCTACAAATATTTATACTATTACTTTTTCTTGTTAGTGTTAAGTAGGAACCAGTTAATATGCTATAGTGGTTATAACTGGAGCATGCAATGTGCTATAAAGACTCATGAGATTTGATGCTATTGTGTTTGCCTGTTAGCATCAATAGAAACAGGCACATTGCATATTTTTCACTTGGTAAGCATAAAAGAAGAACCTAGAGATTCTAGGCTGAAAGAAATTAAACCACACTACTTATAAGTGCATCGTATTATCAGTGAATGTATGTCATGTTTGAGTGGATAGCATATTTTAATAAAAGCAGAGTTACTATCAAATTTGGAATATATTGTCATCAATAAGGAACTATTTGTAGTTTTTTTAATCATGGTAAGTCAGTGCAACATGAACCATGAATGTGATGCGGATCCTGATTTGGATAATTTATAATTCAAGCATTATCATAAAAATTAGCCATATTTTTTAAAAAGTTTTATTTGTTTATTTATTTTTTTGCATGACCAGGTATTGAACTCAGGCCCTTGTACTTGCCAGGGAAGCTCTTATTCTACTGAACCATCTCCCCGGCCTCACATTATTTTAAAAATCAAATGCCTTTCAGTTTTCTGAAAATAAGATTCTCCTCAGATATTTAAATACAAATAGAATGTAATTTAATTCATGAAATAGTATGTTGTTTAATAACAAAATTCTACTGAAAACATTTTATTCTGTATATGAAAATCTATTTAGGTGACAGGGGTAATGAATCTTCTTTATATTTCTTTTTTATTTTAAAGAAAATAAAATATAATACAAATGGTACAGAATTTCAAAACAAGATGATAGGAAATTAACAATGATTATATTGCATATTGCTTTCTTAGTTTTTATTTCTAGAATAAAAAATAGAATTAAAACAGAAATTACAAAGGATACAAAATTCACTAAACAAAATAATATGAATTTCAGAGTATTTGTTGTATTGCATTAGAAATCACTACATAAAAATAAGAAATCACTGCATTTACGGTGATCCGTATTTAAGGAAGCTCATGTTTAGCTCTCCCAGCATGAAGCATATTGGAGCCAGCTGCCAGGCAAAGCCAAATTTCTGAGGGAAAGCCATAAGTTAAAGAGTGAACCCATTTTCATGAGTTAATATTAGACAATGTCTGCATTGAAACCTTAGAGTGCCGCAAGAGCACTACTATGATCTCAGAATGCAGATTCCATTTCTCCTTTGGCCAAGGCTAATATTACAGCCCTTCATTGCATGAGACAAAATAAATGTATGCTTCAGTAGTGTGTTCCTAAAATAAAGACTTAACTATCCCTCATTTGCAAGCCTACTATTTGATTTAATTGTGTGTTTCTTTATTGTATTCTGTTTACTCATTAGAGCTTTCTTTCCTGATTACATGTAGCGATTGCCAATTATGTATAACCTGTTGCCTTTGACTCTCCATTTCTTTATTAGTGCTAGCTTTTGCATAATACAGAGCATCATTAATTCTCATTTACTCCTTATGATGAGTGTTGTGAATTTTATTCATAAACATCACGGAAAAACATAAATAATTGTACTTCTCATGTTTTCCATTTGTTTATTTAAAAGTAGAATTTAGTCTTCAGAGAACTGAAGCTGAGGGGACAGTAATAAGTACCGTGGCTCTTTCTTTGCACAAATTGAACAAAGTAACTTTGTGTCTACCTCTGTTGTTTTCCATAAATGTGCTTAAAGTATTAGAATTCTACATTTATATGCCAAGTGCACACCGTTGTTGGAATCTAAGTAGGAAATGAAACATGAAAGAAGTCTAACTATCAGGCTAAAAATATATCTTTCTTATATTTTTATTTATTTATTTTGTACAGGGTCTCACTATACAGCTCAGACTCAGAGTGATCCTCCTGTCTCACCATCCCCAGCTCTGGGATTACAGGCACACACCACCACACCCAGGTTTGAGTTTTGGGGCTGATCTGCATGTAGTACTGGGGATCGAACCTGGGTCCTTGCACTTTCAAGGCAGATGCCTATACCAACAAGCTGTCTCCCCAAACCCCATAATAACAGATATTTTAATGTGTACAATATTCCAAAGACAAGAGCCTTGTTTGATTCTCAATAGACACTTTTAATCTTTCTTTTATGATTTTCATAGTTTCCATGTTATAGTTTTTAAATTATACCCTTATACTTCTTTAAAGAAATACTCAATGGTACATTTATTTCTAAAAATGTATTAATATTAGCATTTTATTAACAGCTAGATGTGTTTACATTTATAATCTTTTTCCCCCTCTCTTCATTTGGGTTGACACTGCTGAAACATTTACTATGCTGTTTTTCTAATGTCTCCCATACACTGGCTGCAGAATTAACCTGTAAATGTAGTGCATGAGAATTGCCAATTATGTGGGGGGAGAGTTCCTTGTGAAAGAAGGAAGAAGGCTTGAGATCAGCAAGTGCTTCAGGAAGACCACACAGGTGGCCAGGCTCCAGAGCACTACAAACACACTGCTCATCTGAGGAACATGGACCTGGAAAGTGGAGGAAGAGGAGGGAAGGGAGATGTTCTGTGCATGTCAGAACTCAAGATTTTCTCTCTAAATATGATTATCTGGAATTGCAATCATGTTTTCCACAACATTGAATACTTAGGTTTTACAAAAAGAAAGGAGAAACAACATAAATACAAACATGTATTTGAAATTTAGACCTACTTTTTAATTTTTTTTTTTACTTTCTTAATTGGAAAAGAATCAGTTTACTAACTTACAAAATGTGGATATAAATAATTGTCCTTGTGGCTGTTGGTAACAAGTATGGTGACAATAGTAATTACTTAGCATTAGTATTTTTGTAGGCAACTGAGTCAGAAATACTATAGGCAGTCAGACAGGGCTAGGACCTCACAAGGAGAAGGCATGGAAGACAAGACACCTTGCAATTGTGAGAGAGATAGACACCCTGGCCGTGGACCAGACCTTAAAACCAGCAAAGGCAAATCTCCCTAAAGACAACATCAGGATTGATAATCACCTTGAGGAGGCCAGGAAGAGTAACTAATAGAAGCCTCTAAAGGAAAAGCCACTATTCTATATTCATATCCACTTGCTACAGGACTCACTTCCCAATTTGTTCCTGGATGTAATCAATTTCTCATTAGCAATTGTGCTTGCGATCTTATTGGTTGACCATAGTTTTGTCCCACTTCCTTCTACCCTAGTGAGTTCCCATGTCTTCCACCTTAGACCCACCTCACCTCATGGTTTTCCTCTTTAAAAATCCCTGGAAAAGACAGACTCCTTGACAACTTTCTCAGGACCCTTTCTGTCCCTCTCTCAGACAAAAGCTTTCTTTCCCCCAATAAATATATTCTTGTCTTAACCTCCCTTCTTCCTAAAATTAATTATTTGGTCTCAGAGAACACAAACTTGTCCCAGGTATCTTTCAGGTTGGGGATTCCGTTCCCTTTTAATAATAGAACCTAAGAATGTTCTTACAAAAAGGACTTCATTACTTGATGTGGAGGAAATGTCTTTTTGTATTATATCTCTTTCACTGAGTTTTGGACTAACTCATGGCCAACTTATAACACCCAGATAAATGAAAAATCAGCATGGTTCTGGGTATGCAAAGCACACCTGAGGATTTGTTGCCAATGGCATAAAAGCAGAACTGGAGGAAAGATGCTGTGCTGTTTACTCTCCAGGGAAATTTTTTTCTGCTCATTTTCCTGATAAGAACTCAGCTGTTCTCACTCTCAATGAACTCAGGTTCTTTCAGATACTGAGAATATCTGTGGTTCTTCTGGGGGAAGCTCTGGTCATTACTTTGAGCATTGCTTCCTGGCTCCAGTTGCAAATACCTCAGTCTGCTGGCACAGATCCTATGTCCCAGTGGCACAGACTTTTTAGCTTTCATCACTGACTTTGGTGATTCCCAGTGCAAATCCTTGATAAGGACTTTGCAGTGGCATTGTTGTGGGCTCTAGCCTCCAGTTGGTCTCATGAGGACATTGCCATGGGCTCTAGGTTTTCAGCTGGACTTATGCAGAACATTGTCAAGGGATCCAGGCCCTAGCTAAATTCTTTTGATGTCTAGTGTGTCAGCAGATCTCCCACATTATTTTCCACTTGGCTTTTTGGCTGAATATTATAAAATAAACCTTTAAGCTGTGTATTTTTTTATTAAACATTTCTCTCATAAACCCTGACTACAACACTGAACAATAGTGTTCATGGACATCCCTCCCTTTTCCTCTAGGAAATTATATTTTAAAAACATTCATTATTCAGAACATTTCAGCAAAAATCTAGTAAGATGTCATCTTTATATTTCATTATTATTCTGAATATTCAACTTCTGAAAATAAAAATAAAATTATGTAAACAGCCACAGTTTTATTTCTATATTATTTTCCTGGCAAGATGGTTTATTTTGGCTCAAGATTTCAAAGGTTTCCAATCATAGCCACTTGACCTTGAGAAGAGCAATAGACTATTATAGGGGAACTATGTGTCAGAAGAAACCTATTTACCTTATAGCAAAAATTAGCAAAGAGAGAGAAGAGACTATGTTCACAATATCCCTTTGAAGGGCGTGTCCTCCATTACCTACTTGCTTCCAGTAGACCGTGCTTCCTAATCTAGTTTGAAGGACTCCATGAGCTCCCAATAGTCCCATAAATTATCAAATAAGCCTTCAGTGCATGAGGGACTAAGAAGGTTTCAAAATTCAAGTTATAACCACTTTGGATTTCTTATGTGTTTGTATCTAACAAGAGGGGGAACATAAAAAGAGGAGTTTTTCCATACAAAGAAATCATATAGTCAAGTCCCACATGAGACTTAAAGAGATAAAGCTGTTGGCACCTACTGAACTGAAGAAATCAGAGATGAAGAATGTGAGAGTACACTGGATACACTGTTTTTTTTTTTTTTTGTGTGTGTGTGGATGTGTATGTGTGTGTCCTGGTATACAGAAATAGAAATGTTGTGGTATATATGTAGATATCCCTCAAGTCCTCATGTACTGATAGGGCTTTTGGGAAATATGTAGACCTGTGAAATTCAAGTAGATTAATCAAAAGAAGAGCTTATAACTAAGTGTGGTATTGAGAAGTAAAGCCTGGTAGGAGGTGGGACTCTGGGGGGAGACCTGGAACTACTTATCTCCCTGTCATCTTCCTTGCTCTCTTCCTGCTACCATGCAATGAGGTGACTGCTTTGTGCATTGCTTTTCTTGCTTAGGACCAGCCAACTATTGACTGAAACTTGTACAAACTGACCCAAAATAATCCCTTCTTCCTTAGAGTTGTGGGTGATGAATAGTGCATCTCAGCAAAAAGTAACTAAATTAGAAATAAAAGAAAATAAAACAGGAGTACAAAATAAAATTGGAAAATAAAAAATAAATGCTTTCTACATCTAAGAATTATACTCAGTATTTACTCAAATGAATTAAACACTACACATAAATGTGACTGTAGGGTATTAATGCTTGCTATTATGGTTTAGATCAATAATGTCTCCCAAAATTTTCACATGCATGTAAGTTGTTTGGCTTATGGGGGCATTATGATCATCAGCACAATCAGTCACTAATGATTTCAGCATCTGAATGTGTCATTAGGAGCTAAGAATTATTTGTGGTTTAGTAAAGAGAATAGGAGTCAAAGGATGTATGTTGCCCCGTCTTTTCCCTTCTTTCTGTGTCTCTTGCTGATTGCTTGAGCACATTTTCTTCTACCATGTACTCTGCTACTCTGTGTGTGTTTTGAAACCAGACAAATATGGACTGAC
This sequence comes from Octodon degus, assembly GCF_000260255.1. Classification (NCBI taxonomy): domain Eukaryota; kingdom Metazoa; phylum Chordata; class Mammalia; order Rodentia; family Octodontidae; genus Octodon; species Octodon degus. The sequence continues at coordinate 760,298 of NW_004524951.1, read as the reverse complement.
ACTATGAATCAAAACAAACTTCTTTTTCTTTTTGTATTTTTGCATATCTGGAATTGAACCCAGGCAGGCCCAAGATCCCTTTATTTCTCTTCTCTTCT
>NW_004524951.1:749546-760100 GCF_000260255.1 Octodon degus | reverse complement strand
TCTCCTCTCCTCTCTCCTTTTTCTTTCCTTTTCTTTGTATGTTTAGTATAGAGTCTATGGGGTCTCACTACACAGATCAGGATCATAGTGATCCTCCTGTTTTTAGCCTCCTAAGTGCTGGGATTTCAGGCACAAGCTACCATGCCCTATCAGTTGCTGTATCAGTGCAATGTAGACCCTGCACTAAATACATTTAAAAAAAATTGAAACCTGAGCATCAGCCAGATGACCCAGCAAGTATAGTCACTGCAAAAAATGACATACTGTTATAAAATAATATTAATATGTAATTAAATATACAACATAACATATAATATATAAATAATGATATTGATATTAATACTTAAAAATGTGAACATCTATTGTGATTATTTGTAAATACTCTCATAGGCACTTTTGGGCCAGAGGTAAACAAATATAATAATGGATGAACTCAAGACTTGTGCTGGGCCGGCAAGGTAGCTCAGCAGACTAAGTGCCTGCTAGGCAAGGGCAAGGACTGGGACTCCATCCTTGGCACCACATGCCACCTCAGCCCTGTGCCTGAGCACACTAAGCCAGCCTCTGAGACCAGGTGTGGTGGTGCACGTCTATAATCCCAGTGCTAGGGAGGATGAAAACAGAAGGATCACTGTGAGTCAGAGCTGTGTAGTGAAACTCTATACCAAATACATAAGAAAAAAAAATAATGAAAAGGTCAGACTTATTGCTGAATGACCAGAGTACAGATAAAACTCACAACAGATGCATCCACTTGATAATGAACAGATATGGTTGTTTCTAACATGACACTTGATAATTCAATGCTATGTGTTACAATGCAGTGTGTGAAATAAAGATACGTTTTCTGAATATTGGTGCCTACATTTTTTTCTTATTTTTGTGTAGACAACTAATTTTTTTTATCTTATTTTTATGAATTTAGAACAGGGTATACAGGGTGTCACTACATAGATCGGACTCATAGTGAATCTCCTATTTTTAGCCTCCCAAGTGCTGGGATTATAGGTGTGTGCCATCATGCCCAGCCTCCATCACCATCTCAGGGTGCCCCGGGGACGGGGCCGGAATGGCAGGCCGGGATCCGAACCTGCCTCTGCGCTCTGCCAAAGCAGGCACTTTGGTCCACTGATCTATCTGGCTGGCCGTAGACAACTAATCTTAAGTGTCACCATTTGTCTTACCATTTCAGTCTTTTAAATACTCAGTGAACACTTCACTTAATGGTGACTTTGGAAAACCTAGTCAGTGAAGCTATGACTTGAGTGAAGAACTCATGGGGACTGGCCAAATAGTTCAGTGGATTAAAGCACCTGCAGCCAGATGCAGAGGCCCGGAACCCCGGGCCTGCCATGCTGGTCCCGCCCCTGGGGCGCGCTGAAACTGCGAATGAGACTGGGCGTGGTAGCGCCCACCTGTAATTCCAGCACTTGGGAGGGTGTAAACAGGAGAATCACTCTGAGTCCAATCTAGTAGTGAGACTCTGAACACCCTGTAATCCCTTCCCTAAGATACAGAAAAACAAAAACAAAAAAAATAACAATGACTCATGGGACAAAATCCCTGATGACTATGTTACTGATGCATTATGAGCAGGCAGTACACATTTAAGGAAAGATCTGTTAATGGATATGAGAGATTGGGGCCAAAGCTTCTACAGAAAATAAAATCACAGGTAATTAAGGCCAGAATTTAGGGTTTGGAGAGTTATGGCCATGTTCCAAAAGATGACAAGGCTGTCTTTCAGTAAGTGTTAAATTTTGTGCATGAATAAATGTACATTGCTGTATATGCAAAAAGTAAGATATACCTTTAAAATGTTTCATCTCTTCTTTTGGAGCAGAAATTTATATAAACCTCACTCAGTCTGATTTTTGGTGACATACAATAGAATTTGAAGGCCTGCTTCATCAAGGTTAACACTGCAGTTTGGAGTCCTGTCATAGGTTTTAGTAACTTCTATTATTTGGGGCAGACACTTTATGAAATATGCATGACCATGAAACCTCTCACTTCCCCTAACACTGGATCAATGTTAGCATACTTTTGGAAGGCTTCAGAGAAATAGTTGTAAAAAGGGAAGAAGTATCTTCCTTTTCTTGTGCTACCTCTTTTAACCCTAACATAATTGGGAGACCTGAAAAGGCACTGCCCATTACTTCTGAACTACAAGGTACAAGTGCTCTATTCTCCCCCTAAGAATAGAATTGTCAGGGTCTCATTTAGGGCCTCGCCTGGCACTGCTTCCTCATCCAGCCTCTGAAAATCTCAGGCTGGAGTGTTAGCTATCAAACTATTAGCTATGTCCACAGCCATTTTAGAAAATATTCTCCTCAGGGTTGCAATCATGTTTCTCTAAGAACAAAAATTACACTCAACATAAAAAATTCATCCAGGATTCACAGAAAAACTGCCAAATCACTCTTTCTATTTGGCCGTGTCTAACACCAACAAGGGAATGTGTACTCCTACAATGCTTTCATTTGGTACTTCTTATATGGGGAGCAGATTTCCCTGAGTAAAAAAGGATTCAAGTTGGTTTCCTGGCTGCAATCTTGATGTGATTAATGGGGAAGACTTCAGTGGAGTCAGAGTCAAAAAAGATTTTTGCCTTTTGTTGGGTGAGAGCTAGGGATTTCAGAACCACAGCCACACAAACAACTTCATAAAAACATGGAATCAAAGATTATATTGCTCCTGCTCTTCCCTTTTGCAGAGCAGGTCTAGCTGGAGAACAGTATCATAATTTAGAGGTCCTTTCCTCAAGAAGTTTAGTAGTATCTCTAATTTGTAGTAAGGTCAAGCTACATTACAAAAGTAGACCAGCCATTATTTCTTAAAATCATTCTTGTTAACCTTGTGTCAGTCAATTGTCACACTAGTGGTGAGTCCATTGGGATATATTCTAGGGTCCTTACGCATGGGAAGAGGGAGCCTTTCCCATACCAAATCTCGAAATCCAACCTGGAATAAGAGAATTACAATAACCAACTACCAAAATTAAAATATCAAAATACTAGGGCATTTTCATAAATCAGACTCAAGATATTGATGACATTTTCAAGAAAATATCATCACCAGACAGACTTACAAAACAACAATCATTACAGATTACAGTGCAATAATAGCCTCTACAATAAAATTATCAAGACTAACATTTTCTAGACAAGTACAGAATTCAGAGAAAGCAGCAAATTAATTTTAGATTTGAGAGCAATACATAGAAGATAATAGTGAAAATCAACAATAGAAAGTCAGAGGAACTCTGACTACTTATTTTGAGAATCAGTTCCCAAATCATAATAAGAAATCCATAACCAAGCACCAAAAACTTAAAAAACACTCACCAAATCTAATCCCATATCTTGAGTGCTAAATAGGTATAACCCGTCTAGCTCTCAGTTCACTCAAAGGCCTGAACTAGCCCTCACCTGCCCAATTGTGGAGGTCTACCTGAAATAACAAAATGCTGCTGCTGGTCTCCTTCATCCTCCCAAAGGCTATCTTCTCACATGTACAAGGAGGTGGCCTCACAACCATCCTCTAGTGGGGGTGTCTGGTGCGCTTCAGTAAACCAAGAATGCTTTCCTATGGCACAGCTGTGTCATTCCCTCAGAGGCACAATTCTAAATTGAAGTGAAGAATGACCAATTATCTCGATTAGACTAAGGGGAGAGCATAGCAATGCTAGAAGCCTTCAATCGATATTCATAAACAGAAGAGATCAGGTGATAGAAAAGGAAGGCAGGGGCTGGGGGAGATAGCTCAGTAGAATAAGTGCTTGCCTAGCAAGCGCAAGGACCTGAGTTCAATTACTGGTTCTACCAAAAGAAAAGAAAAGAAAAGAAAAGAAAAGAAAAGAAAAGAAAAGAAGAAAGAAAAAAGGAAAGAAAGGCAAAAAGGAAATAGAAGCCAAACCACTAATGATCTGGAGATTAAACACATGAAAATCTCAGCTTCCCTATTCTAAAGGTCTGCTTTAATAGCCAAAGTCTCAAGGTTTCCTCAAAGGAGAAGGCCAGTGAAGTCCAATACATAAAAGCACATATATATGCTAAAATATCAAGCACTATAGAGTTATAACCTGTCTACCACCCAATTAACTACAGTTGATCAAGCTAAGAGTGGTTCCAACCCACTCTTCTATAGGTGTCAGTTTACAGTTGCAAAAAGGTCCAGGTGTCATTCCATCCTGTGGGTGAACTAAGCTGGTGGTCTCAACCTATACAACTCCTATAACTGGAATGATGGAAAATGAAAAAAAAAATTAATATTTGCCAAATGTTAATATGATGGGGGTTTTTTAGAAATCTCTTCCTATGAAAGAGGTAGTTCAAGTTCTTAGAAAGTATAATTTTTATTTAATACTAGGGATCCCTTTAAAAACCAGGTGTCTTCAACCAGAAAACAAAAAAATAAAATATATTATCAGACAAAGAAAAGATAGAAGAGGGAAAAAATAAAATGTCATATAAGACAAAGAAAAGACAGCAGAGTTACAAAACAGGAAGCAGTAGGCAGGGAGTGGGTGGTGAGTGTCACTAAGGTGGCATAAGACATGGAGCCAGGGGTAGCCAGGGCAGGGGTCATGCTGTCATAGCTGATGTTGAAGCAAACTGTCTTAGTTACTTCTCCCATTGTTGGGAAAAAATACCTAAAACCCAAGGTGAAAGGAGGAAAAGTTTATTTTGTCTCAGTTTGTATAAGTTTCAGTCCATAACTGTCTATCTTCAAGGCAGGGTGGGTGGTAGAGTTGAATCACAGAGGCTAAGTAGTTCATGGCAGCAGATCACAACAAAGGCAAGTGAGGGACAGGCAACAGGCCTTTTTCTGTCCTTTTATCTTGTCCAAGCTAATTGTCCAGGGAGAGTAACACTCACACTCTTAATCCTAGTGCTCTTAATCTTAGCATTGCACCATGGATCAACTGTACCTGCACACATTCTAGATCCAGCCACCTCTCAACAGTCCCACCCATGATGTCATGAGGCTGCTGGGGAAACATCATGATACAAGCCGTAATACAGTGGTGCAGGCAGCTGCTTTGTCATCTTAAGGAAGGGCTATGCTGCCAGTGTCATCTGTCTTTTTCCTGGGGACCCTCAAATAAAGGGGAGTCCCATCTGGGTCACCAAAATGTTGCCAATAGCAAGGTGAATGGACAAGGTAGTATTGGATGCCAGTACTTGACATAGTTAGCTGCCAGGCACTGCCACTGCTAGGCATCACTGATGCCAGGTTTTGCTGGACACTGTAGGTTGATCTACCAGGTGCTAATCTCTGCCACTGCTGGACATTGCCTTCCTGTGTCAGCTTATGTGGGACACCAAAAGTTGATTCTGCTGTGTGCTGCTCTCTGTTTCTGGTCTTCACTGGCAACTAGTCTCTGAAGCTTTTTGGTGTTAACAGCGCTGAATGTTTATTCATCTTTCTTTAGAAACCAACTGCTCTATGCCCAATCCTCAAGGGAAAAGAAAAATCTCAAACAGATTTACAGGATTTGAAGATCCAAACTACCCAAGAACTAAATCATAAGCAGATTTATAAGAACATTAAATTCAATCTTTATTTTAGCAGGGCCTGTGTGGCAGGCAGTGCCTGGAGATCACTGCGTAGGACGGAGCCCTCCTTGACCAAAGCCAGCTTTAATTTTTTTGAAAATCACTTTAATATGAAAAAAAAAACATTTTGCTACTTGGATTATATTTAATTTGTCCTGTTTTCTCTTAAAGCAATGCAGATACATGCTAATTCCTCCTTTAAGTTGAGCTTTTATGTGCCTGTTGGTGTATTTTTAAAGATAATCTTTTGTCAACTTCTGACTGTAGCCCTTGGACAAACGATACCTTTGTTAAAAAGGTCACTTTATGCTCCATGTTACAGCTTGCATCTAGATGTCCCTGTAAGGCCTCATGTAGTCATAGGTGGGGACTAGCTGGATCTAGAATGTGTGATGCTGAGATTAAGGTTGTGTGATTAATAAATTAATCTTCTAATTGGTTGCTCACATGCTCTAAGCCTGGAAGCCTGGGTAGCATATAAAAGGGCAGAAAGAAGCAGCTGCTGTTGCCAGTGGTCACTTGCTTGCTTTTGCGATCCCTTATGTGCCGTGAACTGTTTCTCTGCTTTGATGTCCCTGTGCCAGGCATGCTGCCTGCAGCCAGCCAATTATGGACTGAAACCTCCACATGCTGTGAGCTAAATAAAACTTTCCTCCTTTAACTTTGGATGACACGTATTTTGTCTTAGCAATGGGAAAAGTGACTGAAACATTGTATTCTTCACTTTTAGTATGTGCAGCACTCAGTAAGCTCTGTCACTGAAATCCCACTGTCTCTGCAGATTGCAGTGTCCTGCTCTGCCTCTGCATACTACTAATCGCACACCCCTCCACTGCCAATTGCACTGGCATCAACTGGAAGCTCACGGAGGACAACCTCACTTCTTTACTTTCCACAAATGAAAATACTAGACCAGGTCTTCTATTTTCCAGACCACAAGGAAGATGTATTCACTCACTGGTAGTCTGTATCAAATCTTCCCACTTGTCTTGAGACAAGAGAGAAGCAATCTCTTCTTTTTCTTGTCTCATGGGGTCATGTGACATTATTAACATACTTTGCTGAAGAAATCTCTTTCATTGCTTTAGCATCCATCGTTTTGTGAGGGAAGTCTTATCACCTGTCTTCATATTTGCTTGGCTATTCTTGGCATTTGTGCATTAACCGTTTCATTCTGCATGTATGTTACTTTTAAAGTCAAAATTGTGTTGATATTATGAATGGAAACTTGTGAAATCAAAGACTAATTATGGAACAGTTGAAATCTGCAAACTTTCTACAACTGTTTTATTTTTTATGATTTCTAGATTGCCTCAGATTTTTACCTTATTTTTAAAGGATGATAATTTCTCTTTCAGTATTATTATACTCTGCATTAATATTCCTAGCTTTAACATTAGACAAAATCTATAATTCATGTCTTCGTTTGTCACATACATAAACTATTACAAGGAAATAATGAAACAATATCATACTGTCCTTAATTCAAATACAAATATATCTTCAATATCAACTAGAAATGTAATTCCAGTTTTTGTCCAGACAGGGTGGCACACTCATAATCCCAGCATCTCTGGATGCTAAGCCAGGACGATCACTCTGAGCTAAAGCCAACTTGGACCTCAATCTCATCCTGAACTGCATAGCCAGACTTGGTCTAAAAAAAAAAAAAAGAAAGAAAGAAAAAGAAAAAAGAAAAAATTCTATTTTACATGTGTTTGTATATTTAGTTCATTTTCTTAGTTAATTAGGACATTTCATTTGTTTACTTTTTTTGTATTTATCACAGGGACTACAGGGTCTCATTACACAAATCAGACTCATAATGACTCTTCCTGTTTTTCAGCCTCCCAAGCAGTCGGATTACAGGCTCAGGCCACTACGCCCAGTCTCATCCGCTGTCTCAGCATGCCCGGGGAGACTGGGTATCAAACCTCTGGCCCCAGTGTCTGCCTAAGCAGGCACTTTAATCCGCTGAGTTATCTGCCCAGCCCAACATTGTAAAGAATATATTTCACTAAGAATTTTCCTTTTGATCACAGATATATTTTCATTAGATTAATTTCCCTTTAAATATGTCAATTCAGATTGCAATAACAATGTGACATCCGGCGGGTCTAGGTTGAGCAGCCTGGCAGCGAACTTTTCAGGGCTTGCCTCGCTCTCATGTAGAAAGTGGAAGAGGAGTCAGAAGTCAGTGCAGAGCACAGGTAGAATCACTGTTGTAAAGAGAAAGTTAATTTGTTGCAGAACCAGATCAAAGTTTCTCTGGAAGAGGGGTACCTAAAACTGGGAGAACACGGGCAAGGTCCTATTTTATGGGATAGGCGCATTCTCCACTGATTCAGAGGGTCTGTGCTTAGTTGGCTAATAGGCTCTTTGCTAAGATCATGCAGTGTATGAGGGTAATTACGCACACAGTTTTAAGGCATGTGATGTTCCAACTATGAAGGGATGAGCGCAGCAGTGACCTGAGCCATGTGAATTTTCTCGTCACTCTCTGCTGGTACTCGTATAGGCTGTTTACCTTTGCCTGTCCTCTAAAAACACATGTGGTTCTTGTTCTTAACCTAAGTAGAGTCCCATCCCTCTTGTCATGGTCTGTGTTTGGATGTCCTCTGACAGCCTAATACAGTCTGGGAATTGTGGGTGCTTTTCAGAAGTGGCTGAATCTAGTTTTTGAGACTGATTCAAGGTCCAATGCTGGGATTAAAGGTGAGAGTATAACAGCTGTCCTAAAGAGTGGGCTGCCTTTGTATAAGTTAAGGAACAGAAAGACTCTATCCTACAAGGAACAGGTGGCACCTCTGCCTTGTGCTACCCTGCCCTATAATAGCTGCCATGGATCGAACCTCTACAGACTATGAGCTCAGTAAGTGTTTCCCTCTTTAACTGTAAGGTGCTCGGTATTTTGTCTCAGAAATGAGAAAAGTAACCAAAATGCTTTTTTTAATGGAAATAATGGAAAATATATGAATTATTCCATCTTGGTACATGAAAATATTAATGAATTCTTACAAAAATGTCATTTCTTATTTTCTGAATAAATATCTTTGAAAATAAAGTTGACTAAAATGTACAAATATTTTTGTACAGAGAAATGAGTTCAAGATACCTAGAACTTTATAATCTTGTATGCTACACAAATGCCTTCATCCCTTCTTCTTTAGGATTAAAATATATCTTCCAAACAGTAAATTCCAAATACATAAAACTGTCCTATGACGCGATAATTTGTTTTTATCAAAACGCTTAGAATTGAGATTGATTTAATATTCAAAATCCAAATTTTAAGCTGAGACTTTTTGATTATGTTAAGGCAGATTAGATAATTATCTGTTATATTTTCAGAAGGAAATTAGTTTTTTTTCTCCATGTGAATATCAAAGGAATTAAGAGCCTTAAATTATAAATATTTGATGCAGTTCTATCATGAAAATGGAATTTCCTTGTTAATTTAATTCCTCAAATGTCCTTGCAGTCAACATTGCCCACACCTCTTGAGAACTTTATCCAGGAATAGCAAGGCAAATTGAAATATATACATCACCAGGCATTTTGCTAGTCACACATATTATTTAAAATATAACCTTGCATGCATTTAATAAAGTTGTTGGACAATTACTTTGAGTTGTTTTTACCTGTATCAATGCTAACACATGTTAACTCCTATCTCCTATGAATATTCTTTAAAACCCATAAATACAGTATAGTATCTCACCCATTTCTGATGATCAATAGGTTCTTGTTCATATTTGCCAATTTGCTTTCATATATTCAGATAGATGGTTAATGTCTTCAGTAATAGACTACCTACCTAGAGTAACAGACTTCAGCCCAAAAAATTTGTGTAAATATAAATTATTGACATTTAACAAGAGAAAATTCGGAATTGACTTAAAAGATCATGTGAAGATAGTACTAGTTTTTTGGGGAAAATAATAAACGTGCATATGAAGTGATTGTTACAAAGGGCAATAATTTAGTGGTTTTTAATGTAACCATAAATTCATACATAGTATATTTTGTTCCTTTCATTTTCAGGTATTTGTTTTTATAACAGAAATGATACTGATGTACTCCTTGGCGTTACTGCCAATGATGTAGGTAATGACTAGCAAAATGCCTGGTGATGTATATATTTCTTGTTATCTGACACCTAAAAGTGTAAAATAATTACAGCATAATTATGTATTTTATGTGGGGTTATTTTTTGCCTGTTAGTCTAGCTGTTAATCTGTATCAATTAAAATTAACTTGATAAATCTATATAAATAAATGAATTTAATACTAGCAAAAGTTGTTTTTAAAAAACTGGAGTGGGAGGGAAGGGAAAAAATAAAATTGAGAGACTTTATGCATATTTACCAATTCCCCACTAGGAATATAACTATTATGTAATGCAAACGTGTTAACAAAACTATAAAATTTAATAAAATAAAAAATAGAAAAATAAAACAAGAATATACAGAGGTTTACCCCCAATTCCTGACAAAGTAATCAAATTCCTGAGTTATAACATTGGACTTTACAACTTTCACAGAGAATGGTTGAACTGGTTCATCAAAAGTCACCTGCATTACTATAGCCAGGAGATATTTACAGTGTTGCAAAGAAAATAGCTAATAGAACTTTCTCATAAAAGCCTGATGGGACACAACCCTCCACACTGTCAGAATCTATGACAGTTCAAACGGAAAGAAAAAGCAGAGAGATCCGTAAAAACACACATGCACAAAGTTGTTCACATTTTGCTTCTCCTACCACAAACACCACAGACAAGAATAATAAAGCCATACATAAAACAAATGATGGATGGCTAAGAAATTGCTCAGATTTTATTTACAAATTATAAATACATTCAGGATTGAATTCAGAAATCACAGAAATAAGTATTTTAACATGCTGAAAAGAATAATGCTTAATGAAACAGAGTGCTGTTGTTTTGGTACAGTAAAGATGCTGGAAATAATTTCTGACCATGAGCAATATA
>NW_004524951.1:747505-749446 GCF_000260255.1 Octodon degus | reverse complement strand
TGTTCTTTAAAAGTCATATTACATATCAATGTTGAAAATAAATATATACATATTTGTGCATATGTTTTCATGAATGTAGAAAATTTCCTGGAAATATGTATACTATGCAGTGAACATGTTTTTCTTACTGAGGTGGAAGAGGAGAGTGAACAAAAGGGTGAATTTCACTGTGTGCTTTTTTCCTACAGGTTTATTACTGCATATTTATTATACATATTAATGGGTTTCATATTGACAGTCCTGTACATATGCATGACATACTTAATTGTCCCCTCATCTTTTGTCTTTCATTTCAATATGAATATCACACCGTGGTAGTCTGAAAAGGCAAATGAATAGAGTATCAACTCCTTTTTTATTGAATTATGTACACATCTTCTAAATACTGCAGGACATTTGACCTCATTTCTTGTGGAAAATGTTTCATTTCAGAATTAATTTAATATCAATCCAAAAGCCAATTTTGAGCTTTATGGAGCTTTATGAAATCTCCAAAATTGTGAGGGATCCTTCAGGGGCACCTAGTGCTGCCTTTAAGGACGTTTTAGCGATTCGGATGAGAGCTAACAGATTGCAGCTGTTGGAACGTTGTGATCTAGCTGGAGTGATAAAGCGAAGCGCTGTAGAGCACCACAGTAAATGCCAACCGCAGTGACTTTATCAGTCAGCTAATATTAAGAACATATTTGAGGGCACAGTAGCTTTTCTCAGTGCTTGACACCCAGGCAAAAAATACTTCCCAATGTTTATTAGCCCCATAAAACTTGACAGAAGAAGGTGCTTTTGTCGGTTTCAGAAGTGCTTTAATCCAGAACCACAACACACTGCTGGCTTTGAAAATAAAGTATTTAAGATTGTGTAAAAGTAAAATAGTTTAAATGATGTTGAATGCATTTAGTGAATATTCCTGATGTCCTTGCAAATCTGATACAATATGAAGGACCTGCTTGATGACAATTTTTTCATGATTTTTCAGATAGAATTTAAAATAATAAAATAGCAACATTTCAAAACTGCTCATTCTGATTAGGTGTTAATGGCTTCTATATTGTCATTAGTTAATAAAATTCCTGTTTTTTTTTAAATAATACCACGAGGATCTGAGTATAAGTGATTGTCATTAAATAAATCCCATGAAGCAAAAAGAATAATACTTTAAACAAATATAGCTGTCAAAGCTCTGAGTTCAAGGGCTTGATTCAAAGTATGTGTTGACAGTGATGAGAAGGATTTTTGGATCTTCATTCAGAATATATGTCAACTTAAGAAATGTGCTTTCTTTTAAACCTTCCTGTGCATATTCTATCATCTTTATAGTAGGGTTCACACTTCATTAATCAACTTTCAGTTAGTGTAATTTGTTAAATGCACAGATGTTTAGAAAAACACTTTATATAATTTTCCTTCAAAACCTCACATACCCCTCTGTCTCCATGCACTCACTCATGCCTCTCTGTTATGTTTTATTGAAGGTATAATTGGCATGAAGTTTAACCTTGTACCCAGTGAATATCAAGTCCCTAATTTCTTGCCCCAATACCTGGAAACCACTAACATACTTACTTCTCCATGCTTTATACTATTATGGATCATCACACAGTTATATGAAAGTGGCATAATATATTTTATTTTCTGTGTCTGGATACTTGTATAGTATCATCCAATGTTTTTAAACTTGGTAGAAAGGACAGATTTTCCTACATTTTTGAATTTGAAGAATATTCCCTGTGTCAAAACATGACATCTTATTTAGACATTCATCTGCAAGTGTGTGTTGAGGTACTTCTATATCTTTCATTAATATTTGTACTAAAACTAAATTAAATTATCATTGGTGGGTGATAATATTCATCTCTGGGGGCTGAGGAGATGGTTCAGTGGAGTAAGTACTTCCCTTACAAGTGTAAAGGCCTGCATTCAATCCCCAGTTCAAAAAAAAAT
>NW_004524951.1:746364-747382 GCF_000260255.1 Octodon degus | reverse complement strand
CTCTTTTGTAGGGAAAATTCCAATGTCCTCATAGCTTAAAGGAGGAAAGGTTTATTCCAGCATACATTTCACAGAGGTCTCAGTCTGTAGTAAACTGATTCCAAGGCAGGGAAAGAAGTAGTCCATGGCAAAGCAAGGAAGAAGCAACCATTTGCCAGTCATCCCTTCTTTTTCCTCTTTATATCCCGCCAACCAAGCCTATTGGTTGGTGTCAAATATATCCTGATACACCTTCCTAAGATCAGTATCTACAACTATGCTAAACCAAAAAGTGGGATAATTTATTTACCACACATTTTTAACCCTCATACACAAACAGTAGACCCAAATGTCTCTGAAAATCCCAACCTATGAATTCATAAGCTTTGTGGAAACATCTATTACAAGATATGGAAGTTATTTAACCTACGTATTTTCCCATTACTTGTATTTGGTTGCCTGTATCATGTAAACTATATGTAATAATTATTATTATTAAGGCATGGAATATTCATATTCAGAGGACTATTACATAATAAATACTTTTATCATATTCTATAGTGACACTTCAAATGCAGGGGCAAGTCATTATGCTATAGAAATCTTAGTATCTTCATTCAAATTAAATTTTATGAATTTTTTTTTACAGTTCTTTTGGGAAAATTCCCAGTAGGGGGATAGTTGGTTTAAAGGGAGTTTCCAGTCCTAGTTTTTTAATGAGTCTCCACACTGATTTCCATAAAGGTTGTACCAGTCTACATTCCCACCAGCAGTGGAGAAGGGTTCCTTTTCCCCCACAGCCTCTCTAACATTTGTCGTTGGTTGATTTTTTTATGATAGCCATTCTTTCTGGGGTGAGATGGTATCTCAGTGTTGTTTTAATTTGCATTTCACAGATGGCTGGTGATGTGAAGCATTTTTTCATGTACTACTATTATGGACTACTGGATTATATTGGATTATTTTGCTGAATTCACTCACCTACAATATTTGAATGGCAATGGAATATCCATCTCTGACAAAACTAAACAAAAAAGGG
>NW_004524951.1:742768-745889 GCF_000260255.1 Octodon degus | reverse complement strand
GTCAATAATTTCTGACATTGCCAGTTAAACAGAAGACTCAATGTTATTATGGGCTACTGGACTCTTTTAGAATACTTTGCTGAGTTTACACACCTATAATATTCAACAATGGAACTTAAAAAAGTTGGGATATAACTATGAATGTCCATTTTGTATCTGTTTATTCAAAGTGGTTGGTATAGATATATAGTTGCATTCTCTTAATGAATAGAATGATTTGTTCTAATGGTGTTTGTAAGTAGGTTCACAAGTCTGCATCTTGTACAACATTTAACCACTAAGAAGAATATGTGCAGTGTATTATTTGTTGAAACTGTACTTTTGATTTGATTTGAAATTGTCTCATTGCTATATGTTTATCAATAAAACTTTGAAAAGAAAGAAAAACAAAAAACAAACAAAAAAAACAAAAAAAGAAAATTAGATTAATACACAATGTCTATACTAAAAATAACTCAAAATGTTATTTCTAATTTTACTATGGTATTTTCTATATTAATAAGAAAATACATTGAAATGAGATATCCCCTTCATAGATATTGGCAAATACTTATAACAAGAGGATAATATATTTTTCATTCTTATTACAGGTACAGATCAAATATCTGAACAAAACATACTGAAAGTGAGACATTGATCTAAAAGAATCATTTATATACCTACTTGGTATAGATAAAAATAAAAATAAAACAAAAATAGCTATTAAGAGAAAAACGTGTATTCTTAACCATTGTTTTATGTTTACATTTTTCTCAGAAAGTCCTGTAACAATATTTTAAAATAACAGATGCTTATGCTGGGAATATGAAAAGAGACAATAATTGGTTAATGGAATATGTATTTCATATTTTTTAAAAAAAATTAATTAAAAAATGAATTATGCAATCATCATAATTGCCTCAACTTAAATAGAATTTACCACATTTATTTAACTGTAATTACTTTGGATGGTAAAATTAATTTAATTTCTAAAAATTCAAGTTTTTTTACATTTTTCTTTAAGTACATAATTATTTAAAACATGTAAGGTGAACATATTTAATAATTTAATTTTTGTTCTTTAAACTTTAATTGAGTGTTCAAGAGCTGCAACAAATTCTCAATTACAAATATGTTTCAATGTCCACAATTTTCATGAAGATTTACATTTTCAGGCACAGTTTTGTGTAAGCACTTTGGCTAAACCCTAAGCGCAAGGGAAAGGTGGGAAGTACTGAAGTGCCCCAGTATTTCTCGACCTTCACAAGAGCTGAGCCAGCACCGGGTCCTCGCTGCTCCTCCGCGTGTGTGCACCACAGACCTGCCACCGGTCGTGAGGGTTCATCACGACGAGTTTCGACAGCTGCATTAGCAACAGGAATCCTCCAGCGCCCCTATATTTCATGTTTCGGCCTTACTCTTCTCCTTACGCTTCCATGGATCTTTTGCTAGAATGTAAATTTTGAGTTACTAAAGCTGATTTTATTTCCTAATCCTCTGTCTCACAACTTTAGAGCATGAAACTCCAATTAAAGGAGTCATTTCTCAGAATTTTCCAAGGACTGCCCTAAAATTTTGATATCAGTTCTTTTTCTTCCTCTCTCAAATAAGACTTCAATATATTTCAACATCCAAATATAGTATTCTCTATTTAATATTTCTTCTTATTTTGAATAAGTATGTAATGTGAAGTTCACTAAGATTGAGAGCAGTTGTACTGATTATTATTTTAGCTATTCTGCAGAATTTCACATTAGGTGTAAGTAAATAAGATCAACAAAAACAGCTATTAAAAAGACATGCTTATTGTTTCACTTTCTGTATTATTTCAATTCTATCTATGCATTTTCAATTATATTTCTCAATAATATTTACTTTTGCCTTTTATTATTTTATGAAAAATGTAGAAAAATATTTTATAACAATTATATAGTGACAACAGTTAATACATTGTACATTGTCATAGTTAGTGTACTTTGTCAGAGTATAAGTTATGTGCATAAAAATTATTCAGTGGATGTTAGAACAAGCCTTCTTTTTCAATGAACCAATAAATACTATTAGAATAATTCATTTGCATTTTATTCCTTTTCCCTTTCACCCTATCCTGGTTTCTTTTTTCCTTTTAAACAATTTCTTACCATTTCACAATATTTCTTATATGTTTAAGGCCTTGTTTGCTCTTTCATTTTCTCATCCCAGGGAGACAATATGATATTTATATATTTGAGAATGATTTATTACACTTATATATATGGTTTCAAAATGCATCTATTTACTTATAAAATTCCCAACTGTATCCTTCTTTATGGGTAAATAGTTCTCCAGTTAATGAAAAAGACCATATCTTTTTTATCCATTCTTCAGTTGAAGGGTTTTAGATTGTTTCCAAAATTTACCATTATAAATTGTGCTGCTATAAACATGGATACACACATATCACTGTGGTATGATGATTTAATTCTTCTCAGAAGATACCCAGAGGGGAGTAGCTAGATCAAATGGGGTTGCCAATTCTAGACTTCTGAGAAATATTTGTATTGTTTTCCACCACAGTGATTATATCAGGCTGCACTTCCACCAACAGTGGAGAAGGGTTCTACTTTCCCCACAGCCCCTGCAGCATTTTTATTAATTGATTTTTGATAATAGCTATTCTTTACAGGATGAGATGGCATCTTAGTGTTGTTCTCATTTGTCTCTCTCAAATGGCCAACAATGTTGAACATTTTGCTGTATATTGATTTGCCATTTGCATTTCTTTACCTGAGTGGTGTATATTCATCTTAGATACCCATTTTTGGATGGGTCTTTAAATTTGGGAGCCTGATTATTTTGTAGTTCTTTATATGTTTATAACTCCTTTGTCTGAAGGACAACTGGCTAAAATATTTTCCACTCTGTGGGCTGTGTTTTCACTCTGTCGACTGTGATTTCACTTTTCACTCTGTCACTGTTTCCTTTTGCTGTGCAACACTTTTTAAAAAGATCAAATCACAGCTACCTGCTTTTCTTACATGTGTTCTTGCTGTGTCATTCCAAACTGGATCACTTATTTCTCCCTTTAATTAAGGTAGTCTTTGGATTTTTTTCTCTCTCTCTTTCTTTCTTTCTTTCTTTCTTTCTTTCTTTCTTTCTTTCT
>NW_004524951.1:737052-742668 GCF_000260255.1 Octodon degus | reverse complement strand
GTTTAGACAAGATATAATGTCTGCATCTTGTACGCTTAATAACTACTGTGATGATAATAATATGCAATGTGTTAATTATTGTAACTGTCCTACTAACATGTTTTGAAACTGTCTCATTGCTGTTTCTTTCTCAATAAAATTAATTTAGAAAGAAATGAAATTTTAAAAGTGAAAAACCCTAAAAATAAACTTTAGTTAATCTCTTTAGAGGCCATTATCTCCTTTTGAGAGTGGATCATAATTATCTTGCTTTGTTTTTAATATATGTATCAATTAATATGTATACATTTTCCTGAATCTCTATTACCAACAACATAAAACTATTCTGAGATAGTCTGCTAAGAACCTCTTTTTATTTTGTACTTATAAGACATATCATTTTAGTTTAATCAGTTTACAAATGTATGTCTAAGGCTACAAAAATAAAATATCGCCTCTAGCCATTTCTGGGCACAGAAAAAAATTCCTCAGGGCATGCTGTCAGTTTACATGGCGATTAAAAAGAAAGTTTCAGAAACATTAGCCTCCAAGTAAGCAGCACAGAAGAAACTGAAGTGTATACCTATATCATGGAATTATCCTGATTTATGTAAGTAGCACAGATAGAATTACCTGTGGGAATCAGAAGTACAATTGAAACAGAAAAGAGGTAAGTCTCAAATTGTGCCTCACAATGGTTGTATCAAAGAAGTCTTGCTCAAGAGGGTCATAAACTCACAAATGAAAGTCGGTAATTTGTCTCATGCATATTGTATCATCTAATTGTTGCTTATGTTGATACAGTTTCTATAATGAAGTAGGGAATAGGCACATGACCACAATTTCAGAATACTAGTGTTTTTCTGAATTTAAATTGATTTTGTATTAAAAATGAATATTAAATTGATGTGACCCACTACTAAATTATTTTTGATCTTTTCATAACAAGATGTGCTTTATACTAAAAATAACAGAGAGAAAGAGAAAATGGCAAAAAATAAATAGAATTTTCTAGAAGACTGATCACCACTGGCAATTATTTTCTTTATACTTTTCTGGTGTCATTTATAACTGTAAAAACATTCGAAGTAATGCTATTGAGTGAAAAAAGATGTAAATAATGATATAATTAAGAGACATGGATAGAAATGAAAATAGCAAATATAAGAATGGTATAAACACTATTTTTCTCTTCAATGTCCTAGCCAAATCTCTCATCAAGTGTGAACTTCCATATAATTAGGTGAAAGATTCAATCTTGATAGAAAGCTGGAATGAATAATATAATGTAATAACATTAATCAAACTGTCCATAAAACTGAAAATGCATCCTATGATCAAAAAAACTCTGAGAAATATTCTTGAAAGATAGTCTTGTGGCATTTCAAGATATATCTAAGAAAACATACTTGAAAATGTGTGAGGAACAAAGCATGGAGTTGTTAACTGTGGCAATTCTCCAAAGGCAATAAAGCTGTGTGCCTCAGAGAAGAAAAGAGGAAGTTAAATAAGACTAAGTGCATGATGTATATGAGGAAAACTAGTGCAAGATGCCATTTAATGACTTTAATAAGTTATTCTGCTTTTGAAATCATTAAGTACTTTAAAATGCATGAGTGTGTATCAGATGACAGTATAATTCACTAGATTTATTTGACATTATAGATATCCAAATTAATAAAAGTATATACAGTGGCCTGGTATATACCTCTGTGGTGCAGCATCTGCCTGGCAGCACGAGGCTGTGTTTGATTCCTGGCACAAGAATGAAAAAGAGACAGAGAGAAAGAAGGAGTAATAAATGATAAAATGATTTGTATCTTAATAAGGACTTCAAATTTTTCATAATAAAATTAATAAATGAGCTATCTATAATTTTCCAAATTAGTATGAAAAGAATATTCAAAGGTCATAAACTTGAGTTGCATTACAATAAAACTTGAATTTAATATAGAACAATTAACAATAAATTACATTCTTTTGAACAATGTCTAACTAAAACTTCAGTGCTTAAAAAGTTCAAATAAAACTTCAAAACTTTGCTGTTTTTAATTAATTCAAACTTATTGTGTTTTGGGTTTTTGTTTTGTTTTGTTTTGTTTTGTTCTTATGTATTTAGCACAGGGTCTACAGGGTCTCAGTACACAGATCAGACTCACTGATCCTCATGTTTTCAGCCTCCCAAGCACTGAGATTACAGGCATGGGGCAGGCACAGCAGGCTGGGGATAGAACCCCAGTCCCTGTGTTTGCCTAAGCAGGAACTTTGGTCCTCTGAGCTATCTGGGTGGTCCTTCAAACTTGTGGAGTAATATATCTAGCCGTGAAAGTAATTCAAAGCAGTAAGAAGAGAAAAGGAACATGTACTGGTAAATTTTATGAGATGATTACAATCTGAGCTTTGGTGAGGGGCAAGAAAATGTAGCCTGCATACTCATCTTTGAAAGTGTGAGGAGAAAATGACGAGGACAGCAGTGAGTCTAGGACCATCCTTAACACTCCTCTCCTAGAAGGAAGGGCTTGCCTGCGGTGTTTGGTGAGCTCAGGGTGTGCATCACTAGACTGTGCTTCTCTGGTTAAATTGAGCTCCTCCTCTTTTCTCATGGTGCACTTCAGCCAACTTCATTAGCTACTCATTTCTCATTTTTTTGTATTAATTTTATTGCGAAACAAATGGCAATGAGACAGTTTCAAAACAGATTAGTAGGACAGTTACAATAATGAATACACTTCATATTCTATTTTATCACATTAAAATTTCTTCACCTGACAGTCTTCCCACAAATCAATTCTTACACAATGCATCTCACTTCATTTCCAACATGTTTTTGTTGTAGAGTCATCTTGTGTGTCTCAGTCATTTGTGCAGATTTCCCTGAACACCATATGAAACTACTCTTGTCATTCACTCTCATTCTCCAATTTCCATCAGAATCATTCTCTACTGCAACATGGTTTTGCAGCATTTCGAATTTTGGAATAACTTTTCTCTGTATTTCATCATTTACCTTATTTTGTTTGTTTCACCAAATTTCAGTAAGTCCTCTGAAGGTAGGAACTAACTCTGAATAAGCTCCCATGCACACTGGGCACTTACAATGGATTGAACCTATAAGTAGTCTAAGGGGAAAATACTAAGAAATTAATGAAAAAAATCCAAAATACAGGAAAGTAGAAGAAACTCGTCTTTGTTTTCTTCTTATTGCCAAGGCATAGTACCAGTCACCCACAAATTAAAGGAAGAGAGGCCTATTTTGGCTTACAGTTTTTAGGTCTGTAGTTAATTAGGTCCAAAGCAGGAGATCATGGAAGCGGACAATAGAGGATGAGAAATAGCTCATGGCAGAAAGAAAGAAAAGAGATCAAGGGAGTAGGGAAGAACACAGACACTTCCTGGCTACGCTCCCGGTGACCTCCAACTTCTAACCAGATGTTGCCTACTAAAATCAAGTTTAGTCATAAACTCATCAGTGGACTAGCCTGTGCTTACAATTATCCCATCCACAAACTGGATCTACTCTTCTAAACACCTTCTCTGAGTACATAAAGTTTTGAGGGACACCAATATATAAAACCTAGCAAAACCAATCACCTCTCCTGATTAATTCAAATTACCTACATCATGAAAGGACAGTGAGAGCCCTTTACAAACTAGAGCAGCACTGTGTAAGTATCATATTAAAAAGTGAAAGACTAGATGCAAACCAAACTGTGTCAAATGGTAACAATGCCCTCACACTGGGAATCTTTCTGTTTGGCTTTCTGGAACTCTCTGCTCTGTGTCCTTTGAGACTAGTACAAATAATCTTCAGCATGGTTTTCTTCACTCTCTGTCTACCATTTGAGGTTTGACCCAGAACAATGCCAGCAAATGTTATAAAGGAAGGGAAAAGGATGCCTTGGCATTTGTTTCCTTAGTTTCTTCCTTGGAGAACCACTGCAGGCAGAGTGAACTAGGCACACAGCTCCCCCTCACTTGGACTTGGTATCTCCTTGTTCTCTGTTCCTTACAATTATCAGTTCAATATAAAATATACACAATAAAAAAAGATTTCATGATATGTTGTCCAAATTCTATTGCTTTATGGAAGATATGCATTTTAATATATACTTAGCATAACATAAAATCATACAATGCTTAGTGTAAGTTTAGTATAATTGCTGCTCTTATTTATTTATTTATTTATAATGCATTTGGTTGTTATAGGGTCTCACTATGCAGCTCGGACTCATGGTGATCCTCCTGCTTTCAGCCTCTGCAGTGCTGGCATACAGGCGTGCACCACTATACCTCAACTCTGTGGTTGGCTCAGCCTGCCCAACCACAGGAGGGGTGCTGAATGTTGTGCCAGGGATTGAACCATGGTCCCTGCACTTGCCTAAGCTTGCCTAAGCAGGAGCTTTAGTCTGCTGAGCTACCTGGCCACCCCCCTCATGCTCTTATTCTTTCCCATTTTTTTTAATTCTAAGCAAGCCAGGACTTTGGAATGGTAATAAAGCAATCATTCAAGGTCCTATTACCTTAATTTTACATGAGTTACCTTATACGAAGACATGGTGTGATTCAGCTAAACAAGAAAGTAGGAAAAGTGAGATGTGAACCAAATCTGGTTCATTTATACTCTGACCTACCACTCTATAATGCTTCCTAAGACCAACACACTACAAATATGGGAAAGAAAACTTATCAAATAGAAACAGTAAGGTGCCAGGAAGATGGCTCAGTGAAATAAGCACTGCCCTGGCAAGCACAAGGGCCTGAGTTCAATCCCTGGATCCACAATTAAAAAAAAAAAATCAATAAAAAAGCAGAAATAACTAGTCAACAAGCAATAAATTTACCTAAAGAAAATTTAGAAAAGGTGAAATAGCAAAAAAGAAATGGTAACCTGTAATTAAGAAACAATTCTTTTTTAAAAAGGAACATATTTTTTCACGTTCTTTAACAAATCAGAACCAAAACAATTTAGACTCACCACAGAATATTTTCACCCTAAGGACAAATAATTCTTAAGTTCAATGTATAAAATAAAGAGACAAAAATTACCTCAAGCAAAGGAAAAAGTACTATCAGATATTTTCCAAAGATCAAAAGGTAATACAAAGATATTATAATTAAAGCATGATAGACATGGAAGAAATAATAAAAAGAAACAAATCGTACTATGCTTAAGTGTTTCACTGATTAAAATATTTGACATCTTCAAAGAATTTTCAACAAAATGTCCTTGAGTCAAAATGTTCATGGATCAAAATCGCTCATCAGAGTAAAAAATATTAAAATTGATTATTTTCTTTTTATTTTAAGAATAGTAATAATCTATTGAGAAAAAGAAAGCTTCTCTAAAAGGGACACAAGTGTGCCTGGAAAGTGGATTTCCTTTGATTATTTTTTATATCATATACTGAAATAATTTTTAATGGATCTGAGTTTTAAACAAGAAATAAATAAGTACATAAGTAAATAAATGAACAAAAATTAGATTATTGAAATGCTAGGGTGTGGGGAGATGGCTCAGTAAAATAAGCACTTGCTTGGCAAGTGCAAGGGCATGAGGTCAATACCCAGTTCCACCAAAAAAGAAATGCTGTGTTAGTGGGAAGGAATTTCTCTTACTAACGAAATTACAAATATATA
>NW_004524951.1:707284-727653 GCF_000260255.1 Octodon degus | reverse complement strand
TCTCTCTCTCTCTCTCTCTCTCTCTCTCTCTCTTTCTTTCTTTCTTCTTTCTTTTCTTTTTTTTGTGGTACCAGGGATTGAACTCAGGATCTTGCACTTGCCAGGCAAACACTTATTCTACTGAGCTATCTCCCTGGCCCATTCTTGGAAAATGTTAACCCAAGGAAGTTTTTTTAATCTTCTACTTTTTGTGATGTCTTAGCAGACCATAAGAGTTGGCCATTTCTTCATTGTTACAGCTTACTCTTCCTTTGGATTCTAGTACTTATTTTTATATTATTTTCAATATTCACACCTCACATTTGCAAGAAAATTATCTGTCTATAACCTCTGAAATTAGGTTCTTCCTTATTTTCATTTCTAACTCAATCAGAGACTGGCTCTTCCAAGCTGAGAAGTATGATTTTTACATGCAAGTCAATGATTTTCAATTTAATCATTTGTTGAATTTTATTTGATAAACCTCACACTTATATTCTTGTGATCAATCACATCATGTCAGTGTCACAATATCTTTCCAATTTAAAAAGCCAAAATCTGAAACTCATGTTGAGCTCCCATTCTTCATAAATCAAAATCTTTCACTGTTCTGTGTTTCTCTTTATTTTTCTTTTTGTCATAATGAGTGTGGCACATTCTCCTAAGTAAGCCAAAACCCGGGTATTGTTCTTGATCCTTTCTCATCGCTCACCTATGTTAAACCTCTAACATTACTGTCTTGTTCATTTTATCTTCAAATTATAGACTGATTTGATCTAGGGTTTTTTATGTATTTGGTTGTTATAGGGTCTAGCTACGCAGCTCTGACTCATAGTGATCCTCCTGTTTTTGGCCTCCCTAGCACTGGGATTACAGGTGTGCGCCACCACACTAACTCTGGCTGGCTCAGCCCGCGCTGAGGGATGGGGCTGACATGGCATGTGGTGCTGAGGATCTGACTGCGGTCCCTTCACTTGCCTGTGCTTGCCCAAGCAGGTGCTTTAGACCGCTGAGTTATTTCACCAGCTCTTTGATCTAGTTTTATTCTATTCTTAATACTAAATCTAAACCAGGTCTAGCTTTGATGTGCAATATTTCAGCAATCTGTCATGTCTTTTCTTCTGATCCAGCTTCCCACACATGCTTCTCACTTAAATATATAACAACTTCCCCAATTTCCCAGAGGTGCTGTTTACAGCTATGCAGGTTGTGTTGTACTTAAGTTGAGTAGGTTTCTTTGTTTAGATAGTCTGGGTTCTTCATATGGAGATTTTACCAAATTTCAAGCTGATGCTAGTAAAAGTTGTTGAAAACAGGACCTCTTACCCTAGTTTGTACCCTTTGGGCTAATAGTATAATGATAGTCATTCCATGAGCCCTTCAATTCCATTCCATGACCCTTTCATTTTTTAAGGATCATCTGTAACATATTAGGCATTCACTAGGAGGTCTTGAACATAGGCCTCTTTATATATGGGTTACCCTAAATTTTATACTCTTTAGTTCAGTCATCATTTCTTATATATATTTGCAAATCATTATGTCCTTTTTGACAGCAACACATTTTTGCCTTTGATTTCCATTCCTAAAAACATTTTATTTCCATATTACCTGATTGTCTATATCTAACACTGTAATGTATGTGTAGGTAAATTAATAGGGGGAGAGAGAGAGAGGAGAGAGAGAAAGAGAGAGAGAGAGAGAGATTTTATTAAATGTTTATACATTTAACTGGGACATTCACAATCAGTTAATATATCTTTTCATTACCCATTTTGGATTTTAAAAATTGATAGTAATGTTTGTATTTAGGGAAAGAAAAAAAAGAGCAAATTAATGCTACATTTCTTGAAAAACTAAGTAATGTCTTTAAGCATGAAGGGTCTTCATTATTCTGAAATGTTTATTTTGGAAGAAACATTCAACATGTGAGAATAAGAACTTTCAGGGAGAAATAATATGAATGATAGGCTGGGGAGATAGCATGGCAGTCTAAGCAGCTGCTTGGCAAGTGCAAGGTCCCGAGTTCAATCTTCTGTACTACAGGCCAGAGACCAGGCTGTCCTGAAATCTGGTGTGGGGGGCACAGGGCTGTAATCCCAGTGCTAGGGAGCCTGAGACAGGAGGATGACTATGAGTCTGAGATGAGTAGTGAGACCTTGTATCAAATAATAAATAAATAAATGTTTTAAAAGAATATGAATGATAAAGGAGATTAACTTAATCTTAGTTCAATGTGAGAGCTTAAAACTCAGATTTGCATTTAAATAGAGGAAGCATAAGCAGTATTTGTAAACTAAATTTTCTTAAATATTAATATAAAATAAAGAAGAGGTCATGTGGTAGAACAACTGACAGAGTCGCAGAAATTTAGAGTAGTCGTAATGTTATACTTAAAAAATAAACATGTAACCCCTTGCTTATATCTACAAAATGACAAGAATTTAAGGCAGCAGGACTTAGTAACAAAGTTATAATAGTTTTTCTTTATCATGAACCAAAAATTAATTGAACCAATCCTTAAAAAACAAATACAAAAAATGATGATTGCTTTCACCAGAATAGGCAACTTTGGTGAAACAAGAAAGTGTATACAGCTGCCCTGGGGCTAAAGTAGTCCTTCGGCTTACTGAATATAAATCTACAGCATTTGGTAATGCAAAGACAAGCACTTCCTTAAGGGCTATAAAATTATACAAAGTTGAAGACTGCATCCCACTTAAAAACTACTTGTGAATGGCCAGCAATATTATTGCAGAAGATATAGCAATAAGCAGAGGAGGAAGACAAATCAGTTGTCATTGTTTGGCTCTTGTGTCAAGTGAAAAACCTGTGTGTAAAAAAGTAAGAAAAAACAATTGTTCTAAACTACCATACCGATGCCTGATGCAGAATGTCAGTGCAATAATTTAATTGCCCAGGAAGTCTATGTACTTAAATGTGACCCTCAACCTGGCATAAGTACCTGCCACTCACTCCTACACAGAAATTCATACATTTGGGAATACCTTAAATACAATATGGACCATTTGTATGATCAGAATCCCATGAAAAACATTTATGAAAAATTAATCAGATAAATGTTTTATAACTAATATAAAAGACTGACTAGTATAGCAAATTAACAGAACTTTAGTGCATACACTAATTAAGGACTATCATATGAACAAAATATAAAGGTAGGAGGAAATTATTAAATGATCATATTTAGAATTATGGTTGGAAATATATAGACATATGGACCCTCTTTTTTCTTAGCAGTATTAATAAATCATTAACCTAAAACAGGTTATTGCACAAAACAAAATATTGTATCCATAGGCAACAAGTTTCTTTTTCTGTAGTCACCATTCTAAGCTAGCATCCTTCCAGGTAGCTTAGTAAATGCTCAGGAGTCCTAGCAAAGCAAGGACTATGCCTTCAAAACTAAGAAAATGTACTATATATTATAACTTTTCCTTGTAGGAGAAGAGAGATGCATTAATCTTCCTGTAGGGTAGCTCAGCAGACTAATGCTCCGGCTTAGGCAGGCTCAGCGACAAGAGTATGATCCCCAGTGCACCATGCTAGCCCCCTGCGACCTGCTGAGATGGCAACTGAGACTAGGTGGGTGGTGCATGCCTGTAATCTCAGCACTCGGGAGGTTGAAAACAGGAACATCAGTATGTAGTCTGATCTGTGTAGTGAGATCCAGTACTAAAATATATATAAAAAAATAAAGAACAACTTTCCTACAGCTCAGATGACTATCTCCCACAAGAGACCATGTAAATTTTACTAGAGTGGAAGTTCACTGAGGTTTTTGTTACACTTATTTATCATATATGGACATGCAAATGTCTTAAAGTAAGCTTAGGATAATTGCTGCTGCTGCTGCTGCTTCACTTTATCTCATCTGTATAATATCACCAATGTAGTAAAACTGAGTGATTTCTTACAGAAAGAAAATGCTATCAAATATCTGCAACTGTATAGAGTAGGAGAGAACTCAAAAATATAGCAATTAAGGCAGCTTTGCCACCTGAGAGCAAACTGTGTCTCATGGTCTTCACCACTGGGAAAAATGGTACATTTCCAAAATCAATGGATATGAGATTGTGGATATGAGAAATTGTGTCTGTTTGTTAACCAAATACGAGCACATCTTAAATAGCAGCTAATATCAGTGATCATTTGGTAAAACTTATAATATCCACTGATAGTATCCACAATTTACCCAGTTTTCCATGCTG
Source organism: Octodon degus (assembly GCF_000260255.1). NCBI lineage: Eukaryota > Metazoa > Chordata > Mammalia > Rodentia > Octodontidae > Octodon > Octodon degus. Next base: position 723,442 of record NW_004524951.1, on the reverse strand, counting down.
GTTAAATAAGAATAATTGATTAAGGATGTGCTATAAATCAACACCCCATTTCATTCAAGTTTTTGATAGTGACAATTATTTCTCTGTGCCAAAAATATATATAAACACTTCAGCAATTTGCCATATTGGAAGCTGGAAATGTCTGGAAACTAATGCCCAAGAATTTGAGTGTCTCTTGCAATTGTAGAGGGCAAATGTAACTCATATTAATCTCGTAATGTACCAATAAATACAGTATTAAAATATTAATATGAATTTTTCTTGTGCAAATGTTTTGGCAGACTCTGTATCTATGCACTGAATGAGAAAACATCCACCTTCATAGAGCCAAGATTACTAGACTTCGAAGGACAGACACCAAAACAATTATAGTAGAGGACTTCAATAGACTGCTTTCAGTTGTCACATCCGCCAGACAAATAATATCAACAAAGAAACATCCAAGTGAACCACAAGTGGATTTTAAAGATATTTATGAAGTGTTTTATCCAATAAGAACAGGCAAAATTTTTTATCAATAGCACACAGAACTTTTTTCCAAAATAGACCCTATTTTATGCACAAAGGCATAAGTAAATTAATACAAAAGCTTTGAAATAATCTGTGCACTATCAGACTAAAATAGAAGGAAACTAGAAATTAGCAGAAAATGAAGTCACAGAAATTACATGAAGTATGGAGATTAAATAGCATATTATTGAAAAGCTAATGAATTATGAAAAAAATCAAGGAAAAAAAGTCTATGAACAAATGTCAATGGAAGTGCAGCCTTCAAAAACCTATAGGACACAACAAAAACATTTCTAAGAGTGAAATTTATAGTTGTAAATGTCTACAAAAAATGGGGAAATGCCATAACTATAATTTAATGATGCAAGTCAAGGTCTCAGAAGGACAAGGACTTATCCAAACCTGAGCCTACTAGAAACAAAGACTATGATGATCATAGTAGAAGTTAAGAAATTAAGAAAAAAATACAAAAGACCAAACACTCAAAAAGCTGATTTTTGAAAGTATAGGAAGTAATGAAAAAACACAAGTTGCAGAGGAAAAAGGAAGCAAAAAAAAAAAATTCATAGCATGAGAGATATGTACCAATTTCCCCCTGAAGAGTGTGTCCACTCTATATCTCAAACATGTAACAATAAAAAACAGGGAAACAGTAAGATGAGGATTGACATGTAGCTCCATAATTCCTTTCCTTGATATAAACCTTAAATAATTGAAAATATGTCCTTGAAACTGCAGCAGAACCTTGCGTCCATCAACTGATAAATAGGTCTATTCACACAACGTGATACTTCTCAATAATAAATGAAATCAGGCACCGACACATACTGCAATATGGAAAAACCCTGGAAACATCACACTATGTGAAGCACGCAGTCACCAGAGGATGCACATTTTATAGTCACCCTGACATAAAATATTCAGAATTGATCAATTCCTACAAACAGAAAATGAAGATTAGTGATCTGGGGTAAGGAGTGGGGAGGAATATAAAGTGATTGATGATGGGGTAAAGTTGGTTTAGGAGTGGTATAAAAATTCTCAAATTAATAATGATAAACGCAAGACCCTGTGACTATATTAAATACCACAGAAGTGTACACATTAGAAGTTTGACCATTGCAGTATGTGACTTATATATCAATGAAGTTCTTAAAAATGCACCCACCTCTGAGATTGGCATCAACACTAATGTATATTAACATACATATGCCTAAACATTTAAAAATCAAGTAGGCCATCTGCTAAGCTTCTCTTGAAAAAATATACCTTCATAGCAGCAAATTTGAAGAATAAGTATATATCTCAGATTTTATACACTTGAAAACTGTCATTTGGGTATTCTGTTGAAAGTATGGTTGTATTTAGACAGATGATTAAATAAACAAATAAATAATTCACAAATTCAAAAAAGTAGATAATCCAGTGATTACAATTTCTAAACATGGGCTGCTAATGCCTCTTTATTACAGGAAATGAATCATGTGTGCTTCTACATTAAATCAAACTGAGTCAATTTCACAAAACTAAAATCCAATTAAGAAAGTTTATCTTTAAAATTGTATTAATTTTCTCACTGCTGAGACGAAGTACTCAACACCCCAACTTAAAGTAGAGGTGTGTAGAGTTTTCAGTTTGTGGTTGGATGACTGCAAGCCATTGTGGAATGCAGATGGGCAGCAGGAGCAGAAACAGTTCATGGTGAGCGGAAGGCGGAAGGCAGCAATGGACCAGAGGCAGCCTGCCTCCCTTTTCTCCCTTCCAGCCTCTCCTACCTTTGGGTGATGACACACATATCCAGAATGGATGTGTGGCACTAGCCACTCCCAGTCCTATAGCAAACAAATTGATAGACTAATTTAGTCATCACATATCCTTAATCTCAGCATAACACAATTACAGCATAACACACATCCCAGCATCACAGTGTATAGAATAGACAGTAGAGTGTAAGAGTCCCATATACACAATAATGGTAAATATCAGATCCAGCCACCTCTGAAAAGCCCCACCTATGATCTCATGTGGCTTTGGAGAGCCATCTGGACTCAAACCATATTAGTCTAGAATTCAGATCAAACTTGCTATTACAGAGGTCTGTATTTAGTAATAAATTACCTTTAAAAAGTATGATTCACCAAAAAAGCATTGTCTTCTACTTCTGGAGGCCTGAAATCTGATTTTTTTCATTTAGTGGAGCTCAACTCTTGAAATTTGGAGGGTATCCATTCCTTGACTTTTATAGGTGCCTTCTGCTATTGATTTTCCTTGGCTCTTATCCACATTTCTGTATGATTCATCTTTCTATTGCTCCCACCTCTTTGGGTCTGTACAAAAAATCTCCCTCAACTTATTTCTCACTTGGGATCATGAACACAGCTTGTCTTTATAAACTAGCATTAGACCCTCCAGTCATGATTGCTCACCAGTTCTTTGGATATGTAAGGCAATACTCATTGAGTAACTATACAAAATAAGTCTTATGGGTTCAGAGATTAGGAAATGACATCAGTTGAGATGCTACCATTCAGCATACTACATTTGTATTATGTATAAGACTTTGCAATCTGTTTTGTGTACATCAAGGCATTATGTTTCCTTTTGTTTTTGATAACAAAATCTATCCATCATTACTTGCCTTGGATATCAATCATATACCACGTCTGCAATATTTTCAATTAGTAGTATAAAAAAGCTTTGATGTTAATTTTTTAAAATATATTTGGTTGTTGCAGGATCTTACTACACAAGTAGTAAGATCAGACTTTGTGCTCAGACTTTGTGGTCAGATCAGACTTTGTGCTCAGACTTTATGCTCAGACTTTGTGGTCAGCTCAGCCAACTCTGGGCATGGGGCTGGCACACCATGTGGTTCCAGGGATCACACCACAGTCCCCGGGCTCACCCAAGCTTGCCCAAACAAGTGCTTTAGCCGGCTGAGGTATCTCACTGGTCCTCTGAAAATTAATTTTGTACATGAGAATTTACTAAATTTTCTTGTAGTTTTGCAAAAGTTTTTTGATTCATTTGTGTATCTTATATAATCATATACTCACTAATAGCCATTTCCCATATAGTTTTTGTAATTCTTATAACATTTCTCTTTCAATAGTGTTGCTGATTATACATCACAGTACTGTGGCTTTTGGTTTCCCTGGTCCTCTCAACGTGTGTGGCACTCCTGCCCTCACCCCAACTCAGCGTGAGCTCAGCAGAATTGCTGGGAACATGTAGCTGGGTTGTGGGGTGAGAATGGTGGAATCGCATCACTGGTAACCAAGAGAGCGAGTTCTGTACAAAAGCATGAGCTCTTTCACCTGCATATTGGCTGATCCTTCCCCACACACTTTTCATGAGTAAAGCGCACCTCCTCCAGCCTGGAGAAAGCAGCAGTATCCTTGGGTGCTGCATCCTGCCTTCTAATGTGATTAAATCCTACGTGGGCAGGCCCCTGCCTGGTCATCCTCACAACACTGACAGCAATAAAAGTCACTGGCCTGCCCTCCTAGTTCTATATCACCTGAGCCAAGTGGTGCCCAGACAACTACACTCCACCCGACAACTCCGCCTTTCCTAAGTGCTCTTCACAACTCCTGTGGCCTATTCATCTCTGCCTACCTAAGGGTTCAGAAAACCCAGGGTAATTCATGTATTGCTTCCCTACTTGGCTACTGATCCCTTACCCTCAGTTGTTCATCTTGGACTCTGGACTGTATGACCAGATGACTTTCAGGTACCGTATAAGGTAACATTCATACTCATATAATTTATAATTTGTAACAGCCTTTAGGGTTCCCATCCTGAACTGTCTGTCATAATATTACTAAATGCCAACAACTCTCAAATATGCTCCAACTCCTGCGTCTCACAATCCTCCTACTTCCAACTCTCTACAGTCTACTCCCAGCTACAAGTCTACACCATGACACTTGCCCTATCAGATCAAGAGATAATGGCTCTCACAATTTTACTCCCTCAAATCCCAAAGTTGTCTTTCATGTTCCTTACTGCCAACTAGTGCCAATCCATCAAACTTGGGTTGTAGGACAAACATGGGAAGGGACAGGAAGAGGGATAGGTGGCACATACAAGGAGTGGAGGGAGGAAACAAAGTGTACATCACCTATGGGAATATGTTGTTACCCAGATAGTCTATACATCACTCCCCAACTGCCCTTGCTCCACCAGTGGAAATGTGTCAATGCCAATGTCTTCTATTGTGACAATGCAGGCTGGGAGACCATAGGCATAAGTAACTATGGACAGATCTTAAAAGATGCAGGCCGACTCATCTCAGTCTGACTTGTGGGTTGGTTTGATGCCGGACAGTTGACATTTTCAATTCCCAATGCATTACACCCCAAATCACTCTTGGACAGAACTTGAGTACAACGTTTCCATAATCAAGGCAACACATGACAAACACCTTATGGCAATTTTACGACCATAAAAACTCAGCTTATAACTCTACTTCCTATTATTGATGTCCCAGCCTACCCCTCTATTGTCCTACAACAAAAAAATAATTCCCCATATCCCCCAGCTCCTCTTACATGCCTATGACACTCTCTCATACACCTCAAACCTCAGAGAATGTTGGCTCTGTGTTCCCTACAGGCAAGACCTCTACATGGTAGCCCCTGCATGGTGGAATACCTCTCACCTGTCTTTTCCACATAATCCTGCCATAGTAGACCCCTTATGTATTTATAACTCACAACAATGGTCAACTAATCTTTCTTGTCTGATCTTAGTTCAAAAATTCCTCACTTCAATTACAAGATCTTCCTCACTGCACTAAATACATAACATACACACAGACACACAGACACACACACACCCACACCCACACACACACATGCACATGCACACACACACACACACACACACACACACACACACACAAAGACATGACTATTTGCACACCAAAATGTGGTTTATAGGATGCAAACCATGGGCTTACACCTGTCCTCCTCCTAACTGGGCAGGATCTTGTACACTTGTCCTCCTAGTCCCAGCCCTAACTATAAACTCACAGGATGCCATAGAAACATCCCTCCTGTCTCAACTGCAAGGCATACATCTCACTGACAAATGAGAGCTGCACATGTCCCAGTCCTCATCAGAGTGAACATCCTCTCAGTTCTCAGGACAGGTTTCAGGGCAGCAATAGCAGGCACAAGTGTTCATGCCAAAAATCCCTGTCACAGCCCTCTCTCAAATTCCACCAAAAAAAATAGATGAAATAACACCTGCTATTCATTCCCTTCAAAACCAAATTAATGACCTCACTGCTACTACCCTCCAACACAGCTGAGCTCTTGATGTCCTGGCAGCTGAAGAGGAGGCACCAGTGCCATGCTGGGTAAGGAGTGCTGCTACTTTGTAAATGAGTTAGGGATCATCATGGGCAAGGTATGAAGCCTTCACAGATGGCTAGAGCACAAGCACCAAGAACTGAGGTATCACCACGCTTCTCCCACCCCATGGTCTTGGTGGGATGACACATTAGGATCGTGGGCCTCTTACTAATCCTTCTTCTGGGCCCTTTAAGTATGCTGATGACCTGCTTACTCTTAGTACCCTGCTTTTTAAAACTCTTTTCCAAGTTTTTCCACTCTAGGATTCGTGCCTTTACTACCAAAGAGATTCTCAGCCTAGTTGACATGCCTGGGACCAGACTCTACAGGAGAGCTGCCCATCAGTGTTGTGATGATACCCCTTTTCAGCAGGAAGTAGTTTTCCCCCTTGTAACAAACCAAAGATGAAAATGGTGGGTTCAGGTCCGTGTGGAGAGCTGCTGAGTCACCATGGCGTCTCTGCAAGACGGTGATGAGCCTCAAAACCACCACCTCTCCTCCCAACCCTTCCGCTGTCCCTTCCTGTACACACCAAGAGACCTCCAATAATCCATAACAACATCATCACCCATGCCCCAAAGGCCCTCCTTGATCAGAAAACTATAAAAGCAGCTGCTTTGTCTGGTTATGGGACTCTCATATCGCTTTCTCTGAGGTCCTCCTGTGCAGCAACAAAAGTGTCCTTCGGGGGTGGGGGGAAGCATACTGTGTTTATCAATAATTACAAATGTAACACTCTTTATCATATTTTGCAATCCTAGAGGAAATATTTTTAGCATTTTTTTCATTATGAATCATGGTGAGTGTACATTTTAATTTATAGATTCACTTTTAAAAAAGTGAAAATATGTTTTCAAAATGAAAAAACTTACCATTAGTCAACTTATTGTTTCAAAATTACTAGACTTTATATTTCCTTTATATGAAGTTATTGTTATCTTTTCTTTGGGAGGTAAATTTAATCATCCAATAACATTAGATTATTTGTTGTATTTCCCTATGTTTTAAACTATTGTTTATAAATCTGGGGTATATATCAAACTAGTGGTTTAAAATTCTTTATTTCACTTATATAAATTTAAATTTAGTACTATTTATAGTAAATTAAGTTTAAGAATTATAAATTTCCATATTAAAATTAATATACATATGTATTATTTTAGGGTTTTTGGTCTGAATATCTGACTTTAAAGAGTTTAGGGGCTGGGGAGATGGCTTAGTAGAATAAACACTTGCCTGGCAAGCAAAAGGGCCTGAGTTCAATCTCTGGTTCTGCCAAAAAAAGAAAAAAAAAAGTTTAGTTTCAGAAACATATATCATTTTTAGTTTAGCAAATTTTTTACAGAAATCATATTCTTGATTTTTTTCTTTATATTTCTTCACACTGGTAGATTTAACTATTGATTAGAATTTTAGCCTCAGAAAATGAAATGCTCTGGGATGACAAGATATCTCAGTGGACAAAAGTGACTGCTTAGGCAGAGCACAGTGGCCAGGTTCGATCCTGCCATGCCCTGCTGGCCCCATCCCCAAGGCAAGCTGAGACATGATTGAGGCTGGGCATGGTGGTGCACCTATAATCCCAGCCCTTTGGGGCTTAAAACAGGAGGATCACTACGAATCCAATCTATATAGTGAGACCCTGTAGACCCTGTCCTAAACACATTTTAAAAAAGAAAAAGAAAATGAAATGTTCTTACTGTATACTATGAAATTTTGCATGGCGAAATATGTTCTTAAATTAGTTCTCTTGAGAAGAAAACTTCATTCCGGATTATGCCAACAGGCGTTAAGTGCAAATATATGTGCTCCTACATTAAGAGAGTCTGAGGAAGTAATGGGACAGACAGGCAGAAGACTAATGAAAGATCAATAGAGAAAGTGACAGAGAGACCATGGTGAAAAGGCTATCAGTGAAGAAAGGTCTGGAACAAACAGAAGCTGAAAGAGCAATTGGTTTCTCATAGGGATTTTGGTAGAAGTCCATCTGGCTGTCATCTTGATTATAATCTTCAAGCAGAAGTTGCCAGAATTGTAAGAATTTTTTTCCATTTTTATAGGGCTGTGGTAATTTTTATAGGAGTGCTAATAATCTAATTTACCTTATGTATTTATTATGATTACTGTGGTTATTCTTGTGCTTATATGAATTCCTTTCTTCTTTCTGGATTAGGTGTTTTCTAATTAAAAAGTTTCTCTTGATTATGCCTTATTGTCCAACTTAATATTTCCACTTTATTCTCCTGTATTAACAATGAAAAATCACTACACTTTTCTAAGATTAAGTTTCAAATCTCAAGTAATAAAGTTAGTGATTTGTGGTCTTCTTTGTAGTTCCATCATAAGGAGTAACCACTTGCCTTAGAGGTCGCTTGGCTCTATTTCTATATAAGATTACTCCCTAAATAAGTTTAAGAATTACCTTGACAACTTAAGCAACATAGAATGATATACTAGATGTAGAATTATGAATACAGAAATGGACTTCTGAGATTAAATTTTATAAAAATTTAGACCCATAATATAAGAAATAATTGGTACAAATACAGAAAGTTGCATAAATGTAAACCTTAGTATAGTTAACAGGTACAAAAACATAGCTACATAGAAAAGTATGATATAAACAGTAATTTTATAAGGCAATATTAAACTTATCAATATAATAAAGCTTCTCTAAAAATTATTTATATTAGTTAACTGAAGTAAAGCATTTATAAACACAAAAAGAGGTACAAACCTCAATAACCACCACTGAGTGGAAATATCATAAAAGATTAATGTCTTTACATTTAATTATAGCCACCAATTTTAGAAATGATTCAAATTTATTGTACATCTTGGTTATATCTATAGTCTTAATGTTGCAGAAAATGTCCCAGCCCATCCAACATACTTCAGTTTGTTGGTTGCCCAGGTACTTGGATTCTTGTTCCAGATCCAGTTGCTCCAATCTCAGAAATTCCTGCTTGGTTATCCAATATAATCCCTAGACCACAAGAGATCAGGGCCTGATTCTGGGAATGATCCTGATCATAGGAATGATTCTGGGAATGATCTTGAGGATGTATATAACTCTGCCTCCAAATCCTAGGGGTCATTTGGTGTTTCTGCTTGTCACAGCATTCTGTACAATGGCCAAGAATATTGACCATGCTGTCTGCCTGCCTCCCTGCCTGCCTGATTCTTGTGAGACCCCTGGGGGAACCTAAGTTAATTGGTCTGTCTGTCCTGCTGAGTTTCAGGAGAAGAACTTGATCAACTCTTCTTTGCTAAGGCCATGCTCAAAGAAGGAGGTTGAATGTTTAACCTACAAGTGCCTGCTAAGTGAATGAGTGGAATGGACAGAGTGGAATGGACAGAACAAGCAATAGCCTGCTCTGTCTGTATAACAAGCCTGGGAAGCCTAGGTCATGGTGGCCAACTGGACCCTCATCTGCAGTTCTGTGGCCATAGACATATGATATTGTGGAGACCTTGCACCCTCCCTAGCTAAGATGTGTCTAAGTCCCCATGAGGGAAGCAGGCAGGCAGGCATCTGAGGGACACCAACCCTTTGAATGATAGTTGTTATGCCATCATTCAAGGATGTGCAACATATGGGAGATAGAATGGAAAATAATTAGTTAAAATATACAATCCATTATTTAAGGAATAGGGGCTTTTAGTGTAAAAAATGAAACCAAACCACTCCCTGTATCTCAAAGAAAAAAACTGGAAAATGAAATGCATTATTAATGAGAATTCTGTCTTGGCATCCTTGTCAGCAACCCCAACTGCACACCCTGCTTCTGATTTGTCTACTTTCAGTCTATTGAACCAGTTCTAGTTTGCTGCTTGCATTTGGCCACAGGGCCCCCCTGGAGACATGCCTATCCCATCCCACCTCATAATTGTCAGCAATTAATTCTGAGATCCACATTTTGACTAAGGAAAACTTGGACTGTCAACCCTTTCAGAGCTCTATCAAATTAGGTCCCCAAGAGCCCATGGTCATTGCAAAGGCTCAGGCAAAATTATGACATTCCTGGTAGACAATGGAACAGAAATCTATGCCTTCAAAAGTTCCCTCTGTCAGAAGTCTATTATCACTGGAGCAACTGGAACTCTTGCCTGTCACCTCTTCTGACAGGCAAAAATTTACAGCCGAGGTGGACACCTCCTTCACACCAAACCAAGCAGCCTCCCTCATTCTTTAATCCTGAACTTTCAATTTTGACTGTACCCTGAGATGAAGATGATGCCTACATCATTCTGGGACAGATAACCTCAATTCTTTTTTTTTTTTTTTTTTTTTTTTTTTTTTTTTTTTTTTTTTTTTTGTGGAACCGGGGATTGAACCCATTCTCTTGTGCTTGCCAGGGAAGCACTTATTCCACTGAGCCATCTCCCCGGCCCCAGATAACCTCAATTCTGAAGTTTTAAATACTCTCCTCCCAGAGGTATGAACTAAAGACTGTCTTCAAGCTGGGCAATCAAGTATGCCACCTCACTGCAATTCCTTTGTTATCAGATGTCTTGGGAAGCATAAATAGACATCCAGCCACACATCAAATTAATATAGACTGTTAAGCATCCTAGGCCAGATCTCTGTGACAACAACAGTACTTCCATCACCCGGCACACTGCAGTTTCTGACCTAAACATCCCTTTGTATGTTCTAGATTTGAAAGATGACTTCCTCTGATTTTAAGTTGCTCCCATAAGTCCCTTCAAGTGGGAAAATCCTGAGTCCCTTCAACTGGTAAAATCCAGCTCACTTGGACTCAACTGCCATAAGGGGTGTAAAACTCATCCACCTTGGCTCCTCAACTGTGTTGTGCATGACAACAAAGCCATCCTAGACATAAAAAATATCCTCACAATTCCATGAGAAGCTCTCAGATTTAGCCAAAGCCAGAAAAGCTTCATCCTGTTCTACAAAAATACCCCAAGTTCAATCTGCCTCTTCCTTACATTCATCAACTACAAAGTGCAAAATTAGTTGTGATACCACCATTAGTAGTTCTGTCTCCTACTCCACAGCCTCCTGTTCTATTATCAGCAACTACTTCTGACTCTGTATAATGCTAAAAAGCATTCCCTTATTTTAGATAGGGCCCAAGCCTAGTTAAAGTCAAAAGTCCCTAAACTGTGATTGATCCTGACACTTGGGTGAGCCAGACTTGATACTGACTCTGACTGCATCCCAGGAGGAATTACAGTGACTGAATCAGCCTGAAATGCCTGATAATCATAACCCTGAACCTTTGAAAGATTCCTTTCCAGAAATGTGGACCACTGGGGCTTGCAATTGATCATACTCCTTTTGTGATTAAGCTCAATCCCAAGGCAACTCCTGCCTGCATCAAACAATACACGTCTCCTGTCTGTAAAACCAATTCAAAATCTCCAAGCTGCCACAGCTATCACAATTTCCCTCCATGTATCTCACCTATATAAAAGTTCTGCTACAATATCTGGAAGAAACTGGTTGCAAGAAATAAACTGTTAATTTCTTGAAGCTTCTGGCTTCTGTATGCTTACTCAGTCTCTCTGTCCCCGAGAGCACTCAGTGCCCTCAAGCTCTGCCTCCCCATTTTGCCTCTGTGCTTGAACAACCACTGTGTTTGAACAAGAAAGCTGACAAGCTTGTCTTAGATTGGCACCTAATTCTCCAAGTTCTATATGTTGTACTGGGATGCATTGTTCTTTAAAATAAACTGAACTTCTGACAGATGCTGAGGACACCCTGTTTATGGACAGAAGTAACTCTGTAAGAAAAGATATGCTGGGGTTACCTTGGACAAAACTATTTTGATCAAAATTCTTTCTCATGGGTGATCTGCACAGAAAACTGCTGTTTGGAAAGAGCCACTAATGATGAAAAATAATCTGGTACAGAAGCTTAAACCCCTTCCAGGAATTTACTTGACTGAAAAATCAGCCCCAGCCAGAAAACAATCTTTATGAGGTATTCCTGGAAGATCAGAGTCAGACCTGCCTCCAGTGTTCACTGCAAACTCTAGCCTCAGCACTGACACCCATATCCTTGCGGTCAGCTCAGGCTTCATAGTCTGTGTCACTGGCCCACCCTCATGCATTATAGTGGACTCTCCCCATTTAAAGACACATATGTATTGAAATAAAGCATAGCCCTACTGAAACAACTTGTAAGCAGTTTAAACACCAGCTATCTGTAAACATTGCCTCACACACATATAACCAAGGTACAGATTAACTATCTTTACAAGTTTCAGAAATCCAACGTTAGATCTGCTGAAAAATTTACCAGGAGAGCTCCTCCAAGGCTCACTCTGAAGAGAGTGCGTGCTTATAAGTCCACATGGCTGAAGCCTGATGGCATCATTCACAGGATTTCTCCACACCGATTCCCTTTGACTTTTATGTCTTTTCAGGCTGCTTATCCCAATCTTGGCTTCAAGGACCCTTGCTAACTATAACTTTTGCTGGTTGACTTGTACCAGTCTTTGCTTCCCTGCCCTCTGCTGACTATTTTTTGTTTGTTTGTTTGTTTGTTTTGCCTTAAAATCTAAGGGTGGATGCCCCAAGAGAATACAGCAGTCAGTCAAATACTTGACCATGATTTGATGAGTGTCAGAGATACACTGGATATGCTCCCTGATCAGGTTAAGTGGCCCATTACCTTGATAGATTAAGTTTACAGAACAGACCAGCCTAAATTCCAGTTGGGCTTTGTCTCAGATTACATATAATATGCCCAGCAAAGATTTTCCAAGGAAAGTGAAAGAAGGAGGGAATGTAATAGGAAATTACCCCCCAAGCCAATATACTTCAATTTGTTACTTGCCCAGGTTATAATTCATATTCCACTTATGGTTGCTTCTGTCTCTCAGAGATGGGTGGACACTGCGATGCCTATTATATAAACCAATCTATAATTGACAGGCCATTTGGCCTGTGCATTTCGTGCTAGGTTATCCAATATAAACTATAGGCCATTAGAGATAAGGGCCTGGTATTCCAGGAATGATTCCAATCAGAAATCAGTGACATAAATAAATCTGACTCTAAATCCTGACTATTGTTAGGTGTTTCTGTTTGCTTTTACATCAGGATTTTTTTTTTCAAATAAACAAAACTATAATATGATCTTGGATAAAAAGTAAGGAAATTATGTTTTCATATCTAAGAAGTTATGAAAATCATTTTAGTGTTACTGGTTTTATTTCTTTTCTGTTACACAGCACACTGTAGTTAAATAATAAAAAGTATAAGAGGTATATTTGACGATGTTATAAAGTTTCATTGGTTTCTTAGAATTTGAAGTAATTAATTACATGTAGAGTACACATTTCACCTCTCAGTAAATGAAAACTTCATGAAACTATCAGCTAAATAATTGAAAACTGTCAAATTTAAGTTTAAAATATTTACTGTATAACAACAAGATGGGAACATAATTTAATTTTCTAATAGTCAGTGGTCTGCATATGCTTAGTGTGCTCTTCAAGTGGCATACATGCACACGTATCTTTGCTTTTATTTTTTGATTATTTAAGCTATTTCGAGATGTATCAAATTTATGTATAAATGTAGGTTAAAAGAAACCAAAGAAAATATTACTGTGAATGTCTTTGCAGGACACTACTATGAGAATTAAAAGACTTTGTGCTCTGGGTATATCATAATGTGAAGAATACTTAGTTGAAGAGTCACATATGTGTTGTGAAGTAATAACTGCTTTTATTTCATGCCAACATTTATTTGTTATTTAAAACAATATATGCTACTCAAACTATTCTAAGTATTTCCTGTTGAAGCTATTATGTGGCTGCTAATATAGCCAATATTTTCAATAACTGTAAGGTATAATAATACCATCACCCCATTTTATACAAGAAAGTGTCACAAAAGGCAATTAAAGAGTATCACCAAATTTATTAAAATAGTGAGTTTTTCTCTAGATTCAAATTTCCATAATTTGCTTCTAGACCCATCACTGTCCATTATTTTGCAGCAGTTTATGAAGGGTTATATAGCAATAAGTCCATTCTGCAGTATGAAATTTAATTCCTTTAAATCCTTAGCATTTTTATTATATGTGACTGTTCCCCAAATTCTAAATAGCTTCGAGGTCTCTGAGTTTTCTAATCACTGCTAGTATGATAACTAATAAAAAATTTGTCACAGACTAGCATATTTGTATTCTAATCAACAAACCAGACCCAAAGAAAGGTTTCAAATTGTTGAATTTAAGTAAACATACAAGGTCACAGTGGTGGTAAACTTATGGACTATTGGGCTATATTGGATTATTTTGCTGAATTCACATACCTACAATATTTAAATGTCAATGGAATACCCATCTCTGACAAAACCAAACAAAAAAGTTAGGATAGATATACAGCTATATACTTGATTTTAGAAATTTTTTGGACTTTGAATAACAAAAGCTATATATGCACATAAATGTATATCAGCTGAAAATATCTGTATGAGGAAAAGAAAAACTTGTTCATGTATTTAATACTAAATTTAATGAAATTAGTACAAGTTATCTTCAATAAGGTGTACTCAAACTAGTGGACATTACCTTCCAGAATTTTTATTGTTACAAAGAACTGATGAAGTATGTATACATTTTGTGTGTGTGTGTGTGTGTGTGTGTGTGTGTGTGTGTGTTTCAAAATATGTTGAATAAAGATATCTGGCTCAATTTTTCCGAAATCTGAACCTCTTACAATGTATAGCTAGATGTCCCCCAGAGCCTTATATACTCATAATATGGCTTCTATACATTATTTGGATTACGGAGGGATTATATTGACGTGTTAGTTTGTGGGGTTCACAAGTCAGAAGGGGCATATCAGACTGTTTACACTGTAAAAGTGTACCTTTTTTCTCCGCTCCTCCTTTCACTCTGTCTAATTACTAGCTTCCGTGACATAAACAGCTTTGCTTAACCTACACCCTTCTACATGGATGCCAATTAACCAGAGACTGAACCTTCTAAATTGTAAAACTTAGTCAAAGTTCTGTCTGTCAGGTATTTTGTCACAGTGACTAGAAAAGTACCTCAGATAGAACTTAAAAACCAAGATCAACTTCTATAGGCAACAAGAAAATTTACATTTCAGCACAGAGCTAGCAAAAAATGTTTGAATGTCTATTCCAGAATCTGTAAGCAAGAAAAGGAAATACCAGATTGGAAAAAAAAAAAAAAAAAAAACTTGAAGGCTCAATTCTGCCCTTGTAAAAGGTGTTGAGGAGTCACAGGACAAAATAAGAGAAAAGAAATCTTTGCACAACTCCACTGCTAGCAGTTACTTTAGAAGATTGCTATACTTACAATTACAAAGTCACAAATAAAGAGGTCTCTTGGAATATCAGTTTTACAAAACAGCTTGGAAGACAAAGCTTTGTATGGTGCTTACGTTTCATAAAAGCTCACATAGATTATCCATAGTTATTATTTGATGACATTAAAACTTGCTGTATTGGAACAGAAAACAAGGAGGAGCTTACAAATAGCAAGAGTGAAGAGGCTACAAGAAGACTGTATAATGTATATCTCAGTTCTGGGATCCCTTACATGAGCCCATAAGAATAAATATGTGTGTCCATTTCTTTTCTGTTTTGGAATATCACTGATCATGTTTAATTCGCAACAAATACATCTATGGAAACTTTACTGAGAGCAACAAGGTAGAAGGGGTTTGGACCAGAAGAAAAAAACCAGGAGAACACACTCACCATGTTTATAACTTATAATTTAAATAAAGTAGGTGGGAAGCATAAGCAAGGGGAAGCTCAGACCTTAATTTATCCACACAAATGCAATGTCAAAGAAACTAAGGACAGAGAATGTTAAGGGCAAAATTTTTTTTTCTTTGAAAATATTGTTGACTCAGGGCTGAGGAGATGACTCAGTGGAATAAGCCGCTTGCCTAGCAAATGCAAGGGCCTGACTTCCATTCCTTGTTTAGCAAAAATTAAAAAAGGTGATTCATTAGAACACTAGGAAGAATATTAAGACTAAAGGTTTTCTTGGAGATTAAGAGATTCATGTCATCCTTAAATTCAAAAAGAATTTTAATGAAGTGATAGAGACAATAGCTAGATTATAGAAATTTGAAGAGTTGTTGGAAGCTGTTTTGTGGTGCTGATAATGTCTCCCCTAACCATGTTCATGTAGTAATCTCAGGATGTATAGAGATTAACATGATAAAAGATACTTTGGAAACGTGGTTAATAATCATGAGATTTGAGAACTCTTCATGTGTGAGTCCAATATAATTATATGTTTCTTGTAAAAAAAAATTATATG
>NW_004524951.1:697030-699479 GCF_000260255.1 Octodon degus | reverse complement strand
TACACAGTCTTGCTAATATCTTACTCTTAGCTCAGTGAAACCAGTTTTGAACTAGTAATTTTTAGAAGTATAACCAGATAACAAATATTTGTAGTTTAAATCCACTATGTGGTGGTAATATGTTACAGTGGAAGAGAACACCAATGCAAAGTGAATGGGGGTTAACTGAAAATGTAGTCTATTATCCTGAGAAATATGGCATTGATACAAGTGCATGATATGCAGTGGGTTACTTTTATATTTTAATAGTCAGGCCTTGATTGTAATCATATGATGTTGTCTTGATGAGATATTTTCCATTGTTAGGAGATGAGAAGTGTATCCAGGTGTCTGTAGTTACTGAGAAGGTATGAAGGAGGATGTTTTAAGGAGCATATTTGCTTTAAACTATAAAACACAAAAGTAAAGTCATATTGATGTACTAAGCTATAAAAGGCTCAAGTTGATAACTTCTGACTTTGCCAGTCCTGTGGATAGCCCACTAATGTTATGGACCACTAGAGACATTCCTTTTGATGTAAAATAATTCCATTTATTCCTTAATTTGAATTTTGTGTCACAGAGAAAAATTGTCTATATATTCAAACTTAGGGTTTGGCACGTAATATACAGAAATTTTCAATCTTTTTAAAATGTCTATTTTTGATAGGTCACTTAAATATTAAATATGTGAAGGGACAGAGTCTTCAATGAAGAGTCCCCTAACCACCTCAAAATAACTTAAAGTTTATGATTAAACTTATAAACATTTTGAATGACAAAAAACTATACATCCCCATTGTTATACTGCCTCTAAGGAGTCTTAAAAATTCTTTCAGATTCAAAACGATTTGATCAGGTGACATGCAGAATGCATTTCCTGAACATCAAATCTCCATGTTTACCTCATGATGAACTCTGAATATATTCCTTAATCCACTTATAATGAGTATAGGGAACCGAGCATCATGCCAGGTTCAAGAAGGAACAATAAAGTGTGTTGCCTAGGGTTTTCTGTTTCTAATGTGAAAAAAGAAAGAAATTTCATATGACTTAGAACAGTTGCTTTAAAAAAGGAATACGTAATATAAAATTTCCATGGAAAAATAACAGGAATAGCTTTTTTTTTTTGGAACTGGGGATTGAACTCAGGCCCTTGCACTTGCCAGGGAAGCATTTATTCCACTGAGCCATCTATCTCCCTGACCCAGGAATAGCTTTCTTGAAGTTAGACACTCATAGGACAGAAATTTGGTGCTTCATTATTAAGGAGGAAAGGAACTGTCTTTTAATGAATAACATGTATGAGTTTGTGAACATGGGACTTACATGTATCTTACATAGTTACATATGAGAATAGATACATATACACATGAAAATCAATTCAAACTATCCTTTTAAAAGTGAAGGTTGTTCCCATACATGTATTTTATTTAGTTCAAAGGATGCCTTTTCATCTATTATTAGGAGCAACACATAAACCTACTCAACTACAGTGTCATAAAAGTGAGACTGCACCTATCAGATCTCTCTTCTACTCCCTTCACATAGGACAAGGCTCTCACTGAGTGGTAAATTCACCATATGCTTATATCTTTTATTTTAGCTTAACTCCTATTGTGTCAAATTTCATACAAATAAATTTAATTTTACATTTACAGGCCATATGTTGACTTAAATATGGACTCTTCAAGGAGTCCTACAATAAAATAAATATTCAAATTGATGAAGTAAATTTTTACAACATAACTGCTACTTCTCCTCATTACATGTCCTACTATTTTTATCTAAGCCACTATGCATAAAATAGGCATCACATTATGGTAGCTTGCCTACCATATTGCTCTAATTAGCAGAAAATCTAATATAAATTGTATCTCTGCTAAAATTGCCATTCCACATAGTTTCTTAATACTCTATCCAGATTTTCTGGTATGGCAATTCACAATATAAAATGAACCCTGAAATAAAACCATTTTGTGAAGAACTTACACTCTCATTTGTTATATCATCTCAGAGGAAAATGAAAGGAAAATTAAGATTTATAATTAGAAAATGAAAGACTTCTATTTTAAGAATTACATAGTTGACTTCAATTTGTTTGTATTTTGCACAAAAATGAGTTAAGTGCTTTTTTGATAAGGAGAATTTGAAAAAGTAGTAAGAAAAGTCCATGAGAGAATTGGAGTAGATAGGCAGGCTTTCTCAAAAACATCTACTTTAAAAATCTAATAGCTGGCTGGGGAGATGGCTCAGTGGAATAAGTGCTTGCGTGGATCTGAAACACAAGGATCTGAGTTCAATCCCCAGTTCTGAAAAAAAAAATACCATAGCTGCTTTTGATGACATTAATATATTTTATTGAATATGGAGGCTGTTGTGATGGTCAGGGTAAAATATATTGTTATTGTTATGTCCTGTCAAAATTGACTCCATTTTGTTACCTTTCTAACCTCGCCAGAGTTCCTGT